>NC_135985.1:12509127-12809127 GCF_053455715.1 Rhinoraja longicauda
CACCTTGTAACTGTCCAGCTTTGTGTACTAGCTGGCTAAGACACATTCCCCGTCCAGGACACGAATCAGGTGAATAATGGAAATCCAGGTATTTAAAATCTGTTTGATATCATTGACACAACAAAAAACAGTGAAAATATATATTTTTAAAATATCTTCTGGCATGTACTGTACAGCACTTCAAGAATGGGGACTGTTGTAGAGTCACCAGCATTTCTTCCACACTTTTCAATTCTGCTTCAGATATGATGTCGGTTGAAACTGGTGTTTACACTACATCATTAGAGAGTACAGCAAGTTATTTATGAAGGACCTCACTTGCGGTTGCTAAGGAAACTCGTCATTGATTTCCAGCAAATCAAATTTTCTAATTACATTAATTAAAGTGACTACATGTAAAAATTTATTAGGAGGGCCTATTATTGGTGCCTGATAACATCAATGCATTTGGAAATGTAAGCAGAGTCTTAGTTGGTAGTCTGCCTTTTAAGACCAGTAAAAGCAAAGTCTGGAAAATATGCTGGCCAATTGATGAGATTTTGCTGGTGGTTTTGAGATTGGAGATGTTAATTAAAATATCACTAAAACTACTGCCTCGTTTTTAAGTTAAGTATTTGTTGATGCACATTGATCTGGAATTATGTGTTAAACTGTCTGAACTTGTATTTTCATTTTAATTATGTATAAAATTGTGTGGCTGGTGTAACGGGTATCTGCGTGACATTTGCTGCTTGCACCTTGGAGGTACTGAAGTATGTCACGTGACCACTCATTACAACAGTCAGGAAGGGTGGGAGAAAAGTAATTGTCGACCGCTTTTTTTTGGTTACTGTGTTTTATTCATTTGTGATGAGAATAATTAATGTGTTAGTTTTTTTTATTTAGAGCATATTGATAAGATGTGAAGTAAAGGGAAGAAGTGGAAGGTACAGTCCAATATATCTCAGGTGTTCTGAGCCTTCTATCTTCAATTGCCAATTATCTTGTAAAGGCAGTGTTTGTGATCCCGGCTCTGGACAGTGAATCTGCATTATATCAAATTTTATTTGTCTCAGGGGATCAGCTTCACTTTCTGTCCAGTGCTGCAGGAGAATAAACGTTTGCCTTGATTTGTGAATGTACCTCATTTATGTCTTTAACTACTTTTACTGAGAAACTGTGTGTTCCTATTTTATAATAGCATTACAGTGAATGCTGCCGAGAGTTCAGGTGCCTGATCTGTAATTTTGCTGACTCATGCCAAAAATATAACTAGTCTAAAAGCCAAAATGTTTTAAAACTGTTGTAAAATAGTCTGCATTTTGAATGATTGCACAGTTTAAATAAAGTTTTCCATAAAATGCATTATCGTGGCACGTTTAATGGATGGGGAAAACATCTTCATGGTAATTCCTTAAAGATATTTTAAAACAAAATGCTACTTCTGCCTGTTTTTCCTAGCTTCCTAGTTGAAGATCTGGGGCAGTAAGGATTTTGTCATTAGGCTCCACCTGGCAAGATGGATGAACTTTAAACTCGCAACGCCAACAAGGTGGAATAATAGTAGTTCCAAAATAAACACAGGGAGAGAGAAAGAGTGGGCTGCAGGTAAAGGGAAAATTGAAAGATGAAAAATAATTAAACCAGGAAATAGAAATAAGTTGTGTGAATGAAACGTTTCAGAAGCAGGGCAGGTTAGTTTGTGTGACCCAAATAAGTAGTCTTACGATAAACACAGGGACTTTGATGGTCAAAGTTAATGAACTGAAAGCATAAATTCAACATGAAAAGTGTGACTTGGCAAATGCAAAACGGAAAGTAGGAAGTACCATAAGAGTTTGTATAAGGACTCATACAAGACGTATCAAAATAAAAACAAGCTGAATCATCATTGCATTAGAAAGAAGGTTGTAGTCAGGAGTGATGTGGGTCCCTTAAACTCAGTGATGTTGTAAATGAATGTAAAGAAATGATACCGTAGAGGATGAGGGTTTGCATTGTCCATTACAACAACCTATTATTGGGAGATCCTTGCAATAAGTTGGAAGGTCCGCCAAAGTATTTTTTTTAATTGTCCATTTCAGTTCAATGTAAACCTATGGGTTCTTATCAGCTTAGACTTAACTTTCACATTAAGTTGTGGTTTATTATGTTCCATTAACATACTTAGCAATGGCACTGGGTGGTCTAAGAGCTCAGAATCTGTTCTTCTGACCTTCCCTGACACAGGGCTTCTTGCTGTTCCTCATCATTCAACAATTCTTTTTCCCATCTGAGTGCATTCTAATCTTTTTTTTTTAAAGACAACCTGATTCCCTAATATCATTCCACTCTAAACTAAAATCACACCACGTTGGTTTAATGGATATTACTCTAAATAAATGTATACATTCAGAAGCAAATGAATTGTAGAGTTCATTACACTTATTGACAGACTTTCATTTATTATAAGTATCCACTGTTTCCCAGTGTAGGTGCCCATGGAGTGATATCAGAGTCTTTGTTCCTGTGGAGCGGACTATCCATAGTTTCTCAGTGCACGTGATGCCAGAGTGTTTGGTCTAGTGTACGCTATGCTGTTGGTAATGGTGAGCACTGAAAATGGTGTTGCAAAATTCAGGCCGATATAATAGCATCATGAAGCTATTTAAAACCTGCTTTGAGACAATATATGCGTGAGTAACTCAGGTGCTAGTTTACCTATTCTTCAAAGTCTTTCACTCTATGTGCAAGTGGACAGCTTAAGACAGAGGAAACTGTTCCTCTCGACATAAGGATTATGTTGTTCTAGACAGTGATCAGACAGTTGTGAAACGGTTGAGGTAACTGAAGAAATCTCTGAAATGAAGTTCTGTAAAGCTGGAGTACCAGAGTGCAAAATCCATTTCGGAAGATACTCAGGAATGGAGTTTTTAGCTGTGGCTAATGTGAATGAATCTCTCAAAAGGCACTCGTTCCTTCTCTCCAAGATGCTGCCTGACCTGCTGAGTTACTCCAGCATTTTGTGATACCTTCGATTTGTACCAGCATCTGCAGTTATTTTCCTACACAAAAGGCACAAAGTCTTTCTAGGACAAGATTGGCTTTGGTTCCTGGATGCACTTAGCCTAGGTGTCATATACCACTCAGTACTCATTGAAGGGTTGACACACTCAGTACTCATTGAAGGGTTGAGTCAGTGACAGGACCTGAACAGGTACTTGAAATGAGCAACAGGCAAATCAGTTTTGTTTTGGACCTGGACCTTTACGCAAGGCATAAAGAAATGAAAATATCAGTGGCCTTCACTGCTTCTTGCAATCACATATGCACAAAAACTTTCTGGTGTGACCTGTTTCTGTGGCTTGAACACTAATTCATTCACAAAGGCTGAACCAATCTTTTTGGCAAATTGCCTTAGTTCATTTGTAATCTTCTGCCTCAGGCACACTTACACTATTTTTGTTGGCTGTGGAGAGTGAAACCTTATACTTGTCACCAAATAACTGGAAAAGCTGGAGATACTAATCATGTCAGGCAGCACATGAGGAGGTGCGAACAGTTAGTGCATCAACAAGATGATCTTCCATAAGTTTAGAAAGGTCACAATTAATGTTTCAGGTCATCAACATTAATGTTGTTTCTTGCTTCTTGCTTTTAAATGTACTAATAATTTACTTTTTTAATAGCTTGACCAGGAACAACTCCATGTATATAACGGGATAACACCATGGGCGAAGGTACGAGACCTTCCAATATGTGAAGCCCCATTTCTCTTCCCGCTAACCCACTACTGCCAGTTCTATATCTGCATTTCCTCCCTTTTGATTTATTGTCCAGAATAAAAGCTTCTACATCGATTAAGGCATCAGTGCACAATTTTGATTTCCACGCTCTAGATTTTGAAACAAGTGGTAAACCACAGGAATTGGTGCTGGGATCTCGTTTGTAGTACAGATGCTTTCCACCTTAAGGGTTACGTCCTATGGATCCTTGCAGAAGTCAGATGTAGGATACGTTGGAAAGGGAAGTGCTACTGCGCGTGCATAAATTTACAATTCGGCGTGGCAGCCGACTTGGGCGTCAGTGGGCTTAAAGGATTTCTTACCTAAGTGCGAGTTTTACATAACTCGCCTATTACACAAGTCTGGGGAGTGCCTGTATATATAAATGACTTGGATGAGAACATACCAAATGACTTGGCCTCCACTACCATCTTTGGCAATGAATTCCACAGATTCACCACCCTCTGCCTAAAGAAATTCCTCCTCATCTCCTTTCTAAAGGTGCATCCTTTTATTCTGCTATGCCCTCTGATCCTAGACTGTCCCATTAGTGGAAACCTCCTCTCCGCATCCACTCCATACACTCCATCCAGGCCTTTCACCGTTCGTTACGTTTTAATGAGGTTCCCCCCATATCTTTCTAAACTCCAAGTACAGGCCCAGTGCCATCAAATGCTCATCATATGTTGACCCAATCATCCCCAGGATCATTCTCGTAAACGTCTCCAACGCCAGCACATCCTGCGTCGAATATGGGGCCCAAAACTGCTCGCAGTTCTCCAAATGTGGTCTGACCAGTGCCTTATAAAGCCTTAGTGTTACACTCTTTTTATACTCGAGTCCTCTCATAAAAATAAAAAAAACCCGTTAATGTTGCATTTGCCTGCCTTAATACCGATTCAAATTTCAAATTATCCTTTTGAGAATCCTGCACCATCACTCCCAATTTCGTTTGCACCTCTGACTTCTGAATTGCTGCCATTGATTTAGAATTTTCCACCAAATCCACTTCATTATCCTCTTTTCTTCATTTTCTTTTCTATTTTTCTTGCATTTTTCCTTTGATTCATATTTTCCATATTCCCTCATTTTATTTCTCTTTCCATCAAGATCTGTTTCTCCTCCACTTGCCTCCCATGTTCATCCTTCTCTGAGCCTTTTCATTATCGCTCCCACTCGCCACCTCTTCCCAGCCCAGGTGTTGCCTTGTCCATCGCACCACTTCCATGAGGAAGAGCGGAATCGAACAGTACCCTAGCTTATGGAAGCACCATTTGGAAGCCTGGAAACGGAGAAGATGGAACAGTCCTGATGGTGGTGGTGTGCACTTTTAATTTTCTGTATCTTCTGTCAGACGGGAGCAGTGAGAAGAAAGAATGAATGGGGTGGGACAAGTCTTTGATTGTGTAGACAGGAAACCTAGTCAATGGACAGAGGTATTCGTATAGACACAGGGCTTCACACATATCCAAGGGCTGTTTAATGTTACTTAAACAGGAGCTGAGCAGAGTGCAGGCTGGGAGTAGGAATTGCCTCAACCAAGTCGTCTTTGTAAAATACTTCCCATTGCATTCCCTTGGTCCCAAAACACATCCCATATCCACATCCCAACACTCTCCAGCCTAATTGTCATAGAATCAATCGTACAGCACAGAAACGGGCATTTTTGTTCATCTATAGTTATTTCCATTTGCCAGCATTAAGTCTGTATACTTCTATGCCTTGCTTTTTTTAACTGATCAAATGCTTCTTAAGTTTAGTAATTGTTTCTGATTCCGCCACCACCTCCTCCAGCATATTTTAGATATCAACCACTCTCAATGTAAAACAAAAACCTGCCTCTCCGATCCCCTTTAAAACACCACCTCACTGTAAACCTCTGCCCTCTTGTTTTGACAACCTTAACCGTGCAATACAGATACAGACTGTTATGAGAGATAGTGCCTCTTGTATATCTATGTTCCACTATCACGACCAGGTCACCCCTCAGACCCTTTCAGACCAAGGATAAAAGCCCAGCTCATTTAATCTCTCCCATGACTAAAATCTTCCAATCCAGTCGTCATCCTGATGAATCTCCAGCACTATCGCATCATTCCCATTGAGTGGTGATCAGAACTGCATGCAATATTCCATATAGTCTAACAAGTGTTTTGTAAAGTTGCACCTTGATGTTCCAACTCTTATATTCTATGCCTCGATCTAAGAAGGCAAGCATGCCATATGTCGGCTTCATCTGATCTATATTGTCACAAAACAGCAAAGATCCCAACACTAATCACAGTAGTCCATCACAAGTAGGGATGCCAACTTTCTCACTCGCACATAAGGGACAAAAGGTGACGTCCCTGCCCCACGTGACCTCACCCAACCAGCGGCCACGTGCTCCCGCTCCACCAATGGCGGCCTCCTGGGCTGGGAGGCGGGTTGCTACGCAACGTCTGTTCGGCGGCCTCCGGGCCTACACTGTCCGGGCCTACAGTGTCCAGGCCTACAGCGCCCCCCGGGCCTAATTCGGGACAAAGGCGGTCCCGCAGGGGACAAACCAATTTAGCCCAATATACGGGATGTCCTGGCTAATACGGGACAGTTGGCAACCCTGATCACAAATCACATATTTCCAATCCTTCCATCACTACCTTCTGCTTCCTGTTACCAGGCCGATTTTGGATCCAATTAGCTAGCTCACCTTGAATCGTATGTAATTAACTTTGTGCTCAACCTCCAAGCTTTCCAATACCCAAATGAGAACAGGACCCCTCCCACTGTTGCTACATGATCCTGTGGTTCTGAACACTACTCCCTCCAACTATCACTCTGACCTAACTCACCCATTTTGGGCCCCTAACCCCTGACCCTTCACCTGCGAGCTGTGACCTAACTTCCCCTTGTGAACTCTGCAATTGTATTTTCATGAGTGAAGCCTATTTTATAGAGGAGAGATTCCCAAACATTTTTGCTGAACAGTACTCCACCTCTCTAACACTACATTCTTCACATTAACTATAAGCATGAAGTGAAAACATATAATTTTATACTTTGCCTTCCCTAACATTATCATATGTACAATCGCTACCCCATTCCTTAACTCATCTCCCACCCCCAACCCAGACTCACAATGGAGATTATAGAACACCACTTTGACCTCGTATACTATAGAATTTTAGAAAAGGTTAGCAGACGTTAGCAAAAGGTCAGGCAGTTGAAGGATGGGTGGTGGGAGGCCCTGATCAGATTGAAGATGTGGCGGTTAACACCAAGGGATGGGAGGGGGGTGGCTGGAGGGAGAGCCATCACAAGGCATAAATTTAATTGGGAGACCATCCCCAGGGCAAGTCCCCAGTTCCAGGCTCTATGGCTTGTGATCTGTTCGGGGGGTAATTAATAGGTCAGATGAGCTGGCAGGAAGAGCACAGACTTTATCGTGAATGCAGTCGGTCCCTTTCCTCTTTAACGTCATGAACATGTTACCTGATAGAACATCCTGGTCAATCCTTCTGACCAATGCTGCAAGTGGTTCTAGTAAAAACCCACCGTCATTTGAATTAAAACTTAAATGGAAGAAATTAATAAAAGTTGGGGAGGGGGGAGGGGGGGGGGGGAGAGAGAACAGGTCAGCAAAGTTAGATGAGGGTGAATAAAAGTCAAAGTAAGCTAAGCAGATAATTTGTGTTGACAGGTCAGGCATGGAGACGGCTGCTCATTGTGCAGATTCCTTCAAACAAAACAAGAATGAGAGCAGGAGCATTGCTCCACATACGTGCTTGTCACGCTGGGTCAGTAATTTAATGTGGGGAGAGTTTGAATGGGGACAAGGCTGTGACTTCTTTCAGACAAGCACTGGAAATTCCCTCCCTGTGGAAGTTAAGTCCGCCCTTGTAGGATCACCAGTTCAGTTAGAAGTTTGCATTGTGTTGCCGTGATCATTTCAGTAGGTTATTGGGTTTTTCATCTGAATGTTTTCAGTTGCTGCACTGGCCCAGCTTGTTGCCATTTGTGTGTTTCTGATGTTTCTGTTTAGAGCCAGCCGAACAATAATTCCATCCTCACACATTTGCTTTCTAAGTGTGCATTGTGTGAGCGGACAGGGGGACATGGTAACTCATTGAGCTGGGATAATAATTTTCTGATTGGCTAATAATGATTTCCATAACAATAAGCCAGAGTCCTGCTGTGATAGGTCATTGCCATGGAAGCCAATTTGGAAACGCATGAATGAATGCACACGTGTAGTCATCAGCATCTTATTCAACTCCTTTTCATGGGGGATTTATTCAATTTAAGTGAGTTACCAACTGTATTTAGCTTCCTTTAAAACACAAAATGATTTACGTAAAGACAGAATGATTTCATACAGTAGTAAAATGTCTGAGACTTGTTGCAACCATTAGGGAATGCTGTCGAAACGGTCCACATTGTGACACATTCAGCAATCTTGCATTCTTCTTTCTTCATTTCATTAAGCATAAGGCCTTCACCCTGTGCAGCTGCTGGAAGTCAGCCTGGGTTCAACCAGTTGCTGTCTTGGAAGAGCTACAGTGTAAAATGGACCCATCCCTCAGCAACACCACCTGAAACAGCACTGTCATCAGTTTCTTTGTGTATCTGCTAACTCACCATTTCTACTGAGCCCCCTCCATCTCGAGAATATCAGGAAATGCTCAGTAATTTACTTCCACTAAACACTGGGAAGATTGAAGCCATTAGCTTTGTTCTGATACTTTTTCCATTCCCTTGCCACTGTCTCCTCCTTTCTCCATGATGTTTGTCTGAAAGTAAACCAGATCTTTAGAAACATAGAAAATAGGTGCAGGAGTAGGCCATTCGGCCCTTCGAATCTTTGCTGCTTTTTTGTCATATTGATCAAGGGGGGGGGGGGGGGGGGACAGTGGTACAGCTTGCAGTGCCAGGTGAACCAGGGTCACTCCTGATCGTGGGTGCTATCCATGCAGAGTTTGCATGTCTAGTTTAGTTTAGAGACGCAGCATGGAAACAGGCCCTTCGGTCCACTGAGTCCACGCTGACCATTGATCACGCATTCACACTAATTCTATGTAGACTTTCTCAGCCACTCCCTACATACTCGGGACAATATACAGAGGCCAATTAACCAACAAACCCGCATGTCTTTGGAGCTCCACAGGAAATCACAGGGAGAACGTGGAAACTCCACACAGACAGCACTTGAGGTCAGGATAGAACCCAGATCTCTGGTGCTGTGGGGCAACAGTTCTACCAGCTGTGCCTCACTTTAAATGGGTGAACATGTAGGTTTCCTCCAGGTTCGCCAGTTTGCTCACACATTCCAAAGACGAGCGGGTTGGTAGGTTAAATGGATACTGTGAATTGCCCCGAGTTTGTAGGTGAGTGATAGCTTCTGGATGGAGTTGATGGCAATGTGGAGAAATTGAAAAATTAGATCACTGTAGGATTTGCACAGACAGGTGGTTGATGGTTGGTGTGGACTCAATGGCCTGTTTACATGCTGCTTGGATCTATGTTTGTATGACTTTTTGACCATATCTGTGCCGTCTGAGACATTACTTGACTTAACTCAGCTGTTGCTAAAACACTTATCTCCATCTTGTTACCTTTACACAATGTATTCTTGGTTGAACGCTCTGATTCTAACCTTTGTAAAGTTCAAGTCATTCATAATTTTACTACCCAGGACAGAATTTGCATTATGTCCCATCTGCCCACTATCCCTGAACTTGGAGTCCTGCTTGGTCTTGGTTAAGCAAATTCACAATGATAAGATTCTCATCCACACTTTCTGTGAAGACATTTTAATAAATTTGGATTTGGATAAATCCCTCCTTGATCTTGACTTCTCCTCTCTGTAAACTGGTTCAGCCTCATGACATCTGAGGTCTCTGTATTCCTCCAACCGTGCTCCCTTGATGCCTCCAAATATAACCACACTGCCTCTGGTGGCCATGCATTCAGAATTAAATTCAACTTGTCATTCCTTCCTTCCCAAATGATCGCCTGTTGTAATAAACATTGATCTCCTTCCTCACTGCCCACTGTACCGCTAGTTTTGATGTAATCTATCAAGCTACTAACATTTTTCATTGCAGTGCCAACTGAATTGTTCATGTAGATGACAAACAACAGTGGACCCAGCACCAGCCCCTTCGAAACTTCACTGGGCTCGAGTGTCCAATCAGAAAAACAACTCTCCGCAATTGTTCTTTGACCTCTTCCTCCAAGCCTATTTTGAATCCAACTGGCTAGCTCATCATGGATTCCATGTGATCTAACCTTCCATCTAGCCTACCATGGGAGAGCTTGTTAAAGGCCTTGCCAAAGTTCCCTTCTCTAATCCTTTTTTGCCTGGGTGGTACACAAAACAAAGTTTTCTCACTGTATTTTGATGCAATAAACCAAAACAAGGTGTGGGAGTGAGCCGAGGTTTACTGGTAAGAAATTTAACTTGATTTAACATGGGTTGAATAACTTTTTTAAATGCTGCTGACCATGTATCATAACATATCGGGTCTGTGCTCTTTTAGTAAAGCCTCTAAAGTGTAGGCAGAGAGCAGTTACAGGCAAACTCAGACTTAACGTGTATAAAGTTCTTAAAATTATTATGATGCACACGACTCCTACAAAACTAAAGCCAGCCTGTTGCTGCTGCTGCTGTTGTACTCATCGGGATTTGGTTCCATGACAAGTGCTATTAGAGCCATTCTGCAATGCAGACAATAACTTTAACAGGAATGCATTGTGGTATCTCGAATCAGATGAATGTGAATTTCTCATTTCCACCCTGGATTACATCTATTCTCAGAAGAAACAGTCCTGAGAGCTAAAGGTAAGAGATTTGGCAGATCTGTGGCACTGTACAATAAGAAACTGGGTGGGTTGGCAGAAATGAAGGATGTCTCATATCAAAGAAGGAATATCTGTGTCTGGAAATCTCCACCATTACCAAATCCCAACTTTCTACCATTCCCACCAGATCACCAAGAATGGGAAAACATTGCAAGCTTACACAGCATGCTAAATCCCACTGAACCTACACTATAGATGAGGTGTTCAACATGTCCAAGCTACCTTTCATGCAACACATGTTGTTTGGTAACACGAAGACAGACACAAAAAGTTGGAGCAACTCAGCGGGATAGGCAGCATCTCTGGAGAGAAGGAATGGGTGACGTGTTGGGTCGAGACCCTTCTTCAGGCTGGTTAGGGATAAGGGAAATGAGATATAGACGATGATATAGAGAAATAAATAACAATTAATGACAGATAGGCAAATAAGTCACGATGATAAAGGAGACAGGCCATTGGTAGATGTTTGTTGGGTGAAAACAAGAGGCTAGTGCAACTTGTGGTGGAGGGATGGAGAGAGAGGGAGTGCCAATGCTAACTGGTTAGATAAATATTCATACCACTGGGCTGTAAACTGCCCAAGCGAAATATGAGATGCTGTTCCTCCAATTTGCTGTGAAGTTCACCCTGACCACTGGAGACCAGAACTGGAGGAATGTGGAGATCCCGGGTAACTGGGGAGGTGAGAGAGACAAGATGATAATGGAAGGATACGACTACCTTTTTTGGAATATTACAGCTGAGGCTTGGCATTTAATTTAATTTCTTCATTTATTAAGAAAACCAGTGCTTTAAATGTTAAAATAACTATGGTACCAAGCTTTCAGAGATCTGTAAGTACTATAGGTTTTAGGATAAATATATCAAGGCAGGCCTCCATTAGAGAATGGCCTGAATCAATTTAAGGAGATTAATAGAACAGAAATAAATTTAGCAAACAATTCCAGCGAGTCCCAGAACTAAACTGATCCAAGATTAATGTTGAACATTTTTCAAAGATCTGGCCTTAACGTAGAAACATAGCAAATAGGTGCAGAAGGAGGCCATTTGGCCCTTCGAGCCAGCACTGCTATTCATTGTGAGCATGGCTGATCATCCATAATCAGTAACCTGTGCCTGCCTTCTCCCCATATCCCTTGATTCCACTGGCCGCTAGAGCTCTATCCAACTCTCTTTTAAATTCATCCAGTGAATTGGCCTCCACTGCCCTCTGTGGCAGAGAATTCCACAAATTCACAACTTTCTGGGTGAAAACGTTTTTTCTCACCTCAGTTTTAAATGGCATCCCCTTTATTCTTAGACTGTGGCCCCTGGTTCTGGAGGGTCTTGTCTGTAATATTGTGAAATTTTCCAAGTCTTGTTGCTAACTTTTAAAAACTTCAAATTGAGTAAAAAATAATATTAGGCAGAACTGCTTATAAATAGTTCCTGTGACATGTAGCAACCCAGGATAGGAGCTGTGAATATTTCTGTCCTGGGCTGTGTTAAGTGTTGTTTTTCTGTTTTTACTTCCCCATGATTCTTTGAACAGGGAATATGCAGATAAGACGCGGGCTTTACACTGACTGTAGCCCCAGAGTCATTTGGTGGAGCAGACCTGGGTACTGTTTTGTTAGCCCTGTCTTCCCCCGAGATGGTGTCACATTACCACAATGATAACACACACACACACACACACACACACACATACATTTGGAGCTTTTAAAAGTTACCAACAAGAGTTGGAAAGTTTTACCTTTGGATCACATCACAAGTTAATTTCTACAATTTACAAGGGGGGATTTTGATTGTAAGCAGCTGAAAATTTGGAGCAAATCTGATTGTACAGCTGTAGTTTCGACCAGGCTTTTGACCCTGCTGGTCAGGCTGACCTCTGTGCTCAGACAGTCTGAGGCCTGCTTGCTGTGTGATGATAGTGTGGGACTAGACACACAATAGAGAATGGAAATTTCGCCCATTGATTGCAAACTGGGGGAGGGGATAAGGGGAATGTGCAGCCGCAGTTATTTCCTCTTGATGTGGGACATGCTTCACTCCAGCCAACCCACCCAAGTGGGAGAATACTTTCAATGTGTCATGGACAACCAGGAACCGCGGTCAATTTAAGTTTTTGTCTCATTGCCAGCCTTAATCCCACTGGCGGCTTTTGTTCTTTGCAATTTGTAGAACACGTGCTGATTTACTCTGACACTAAAGGTGAAGATACTGCATTGCAATTTATGCAACTGTGCATGTAGATTGCAAGAGCGAGCAACCATTATGCAAATGATGGTAATCTGAGTGCCATGAAGCAAGTGAGGAAAACCCCTCCCAGATACTGATGGAGCAGATACTTCCCTGTGCCTCAACTGGGAACAGTAGACAGAGCAACCTACCGCTCCAAAGGATCTGGTTGGCAGAGTGGCATGAATCCTAGGGTCTCGACCCAAAACGTCACCTATTCCTTTTCTCCAGAGATGCTGTCTGACCCGTTCAGTTACTCCGGCATTTTGTCTCTCTGTTCGGTGTAAACCAGCATCAGCAGTTCCTTCCTACACATGAATCAGGAACTGTTAGTCACAAAGACTGTCATATTAAAATCAAACTTTACTTTCATTGCATCCAACAGTCCTGTCACCTACAGGGTAGCACAGCGGTAGAGTTGCTAGCTTACAGTGCCAGAGACCTGTGTTCAATCCTGACTACGGGTGCTGTCTGTGCGGAGTTTGCACATTCTTCCTGTGACCGTGTGGGTTTTCTCATGGTGCTCTGGTTTTGTTCCCACATTCTAAAGACGTGCAGATTTGTCGGTTAATCGCCTTGTGTCTCTAAACTAAACGAAACACAATTCAACGTGTTGTCACAACCACAAAAATAGTCTCAAATTTGTGAACTTCAAAGCAGTGTGGCACCTCACGTGGGTAATGCACAAAAGGAGGTTTATTTGGATACTGACATCTATCTGCCTGTGCTTTGCGTTTCCTCTCCAGATAAGCAGGGATGCCAGTACATTTATCAGCTTTCATCCCACCACCAGCCTCTTTAAATTGCTCCAAGTCTGAGCTCCCCAATAAGCCCCAGTGATGAAAGTGATGCAGCTGACCAGGCAACAGCACTAGAGGTGACCTGTGCTGGAGCGGTTTTGAAGCCAGCTGCAGGTTTAGTTTCTGTGTTAAATATAACTCCTCTTCAGTGGCCTTTCACTTCACCTCAATTATGACCTCTGGGAAAGATCACAGGAGACAATCAGGCTGCTAATCTCTTAAAAGCAATGCTTCCTTTCTGTGTATCAATGGCATTGATGATGATGCTTTGAATATCCCTGTTATCAGTTCACTAGGACTCAGTCTTGTATCAGCTTACTAACCCTGATAACTAGTGTTGAACCTATGATCCTCTGGAATGCCCAATGGTGCCCCTGTTTAACGAAGTTCTTATCCATCTACAGAATAGTTAAACATTCAACCAACCAGATGACTCGTGCTTCAACATTAATTACTGTTCAATGCTTCATTCTACACCAAAGATTTTGCTCTGTAGTATTTCAAAGGTCATCACAAAGAATTTTGTGGTGTTGTCGAGACGTTGTTCAGTGCCATAGAAATGAAAGTGTTTTTTTTTTAACATTTAAGTTATGAAATATGGTGACCAGTTCACATCTATGGAATGAAGGACCACTTTCAGATGTGCTATGCCAGCATATGATGAGCGTTTGACGGCACTGGGCCTGCACTCACTGAAGTTTAGAAGGACGAGGGGGGACCTCATTGAAACTTACTGAATAGTGAAATGCCTGGATAGAGTGGATGTGGAGAGGATGTTTCCACTAGTGGGAGAATCTTGGACTAGAGGTCATAGCCTCAGAATTACAGGATGTTCCTCTGGGAAAGAGATGAGGAGGAATTTCTTTAGGCGGTGGGTGGTGAATCAGTGGAATTCTTTGCCACATGAGGCTGTGGAGGCCGTTAATGGATGCTAAGGCAGAAATGGCTAGATAATAGGAAAAACAACTGTTTCACTAATGTCCTTAAAGTGGGAAATCTAACTACTATGTTGCTACCTTGCAAACAACTTTTAATATAAAGCCCATCTCAGATTCCTGATTAGTACGGGTGTCAGGGGTTATGGGGAGAAGGTAGGAGAGGAGGGAGAGATAGATCAACGATGATTGAATGGCAGAGTAGACTTGATGGGCCAAATGGCCTAATTCTGTTCCTATCACATGACATGTGTTTTCACAGGGAATTGTCTGATGCTGCTGCAATGATGTTTAGAGCAGTACTGGCCAATGGCTGCCAAGTTGCAGCGTGGAGATGATGTGGTTGTCCTGGTGAGTTTCATTGTCTGTAACTCGTTTTCACCAAGCCCACAACTAATAATGGCCTGTTTCCTTTAGCATTGTTACTTTTTTGCATATCTTTCGTTCTTTTTCTCTCAATATCACCATCTATCTCTCTTGTTTCCCTTTCCCCTGACTCTCAGTCTGAAGAAAGATCTCGATCTGACCTATTCCTTTTCTCCAGAGATGCTGTCTGACCCACTGAGTCACTCCAGCTTTTTGTGTCTATCTTTGGTAGATATGACATATGAAGACTGCAGAAGGAAAATGGAGGAAGCTTCCATCAAGGCCTTCCAATTTGTTGATCGCAAGGGTAAAGTACAACACAAAATGTCTTGATTTCTATCACCTGAATGAAGCAATATTAAGCAGAGCTGTGCCACAAAATAATAGACATATTCATGAATACAGTTCCACAGCTGGTGTGTATACACCATGTAATTTGAACCAAAAACAGGGCATGTAAAAAAATAAGTACTTTCCCAAAGGAACTGGGGTAGGAACATCCACAGAACCCCTTCCACCATCCTATGTTGTTTTTGCAGCCGTCTCAAGGACTGGGAAAGGAAATTGGTGAAACAAGGATCTGTAGATGCTGGAATCTTGAGCAAAAAATGAAAGGCTGGAGGCAGGCAGCATCTGTAGAGGGAAATGACAGATGACACTGTGGGTCGGTACCCTTCTTCAGACTTATGGAGTAGAGGAGAGATATTTGGTAGGGGAGAGTTGAGTTGTGGGGCAAGTTTGGCAAGTGATAGGTGGATACAGGCACGGAGGGTTGATTGGCAGATAGGTGGAGATGGTGACAAATGTTAGAGGGGAAATGGAGAGAAAAGGTGCCAAATATAGGAGGAAGAGAAGGAGTGAAATGTAAAGTCAGAGAGAGGATAAAGGTGGAAGGGAACAGGGGAAAGATGGGGGATTAAAGGGAAATTCTTGTAATACATTCAAACTATTACATTCCACAAGGAAATTAATCAAAGCTTATGAAAAATACTTGAGCTTTGGAAACAATGGGCAGTTGTCTGGTTAACTTTCATTATATTTTATAGCCAAAAGACTGATTCCTGCAGCTTTGCTGTATGTATGAACATTTTAATCATTTTTGATTTGTATAACACAGGAATTTGAAGGAGAAGATTTGGAAAAATTGGCATGGACTAGTTGGGTGGTTTGGCCTATTTCAATGCTGCAGATTTAATGTCCTGTTTCAGTGCTGTACATTCCCCAATCACTTACACAGTGATGATACGTGCCACTAATCTGGAATAATTTCACGAAACTAGGCTCTGTGACACTGATCACTGCTTTCCCATCTACAGGAGATCTGTAGGACCTGGTAATAAAACAATCTGAATATCGAGGGTTGGATTTGGAGAAACCTGTGTGTGAAAAATAATGTAGAAATATCATGGTATTTTGATAGCATATTGATACGATCAAGATAAAGTGCTTTAAGAGTCTAGTTGTGACTTCATTCGGATTTTTATTTCTTCTGCAAGTTGTAATTGATCAAACAGCATCCTTGCATGATCTGTGTTGTTTCATTTGTGTAAGCTTCAATTTTTAGGATATTTAAAATATTTTATAGACTCACGTGGTCATAGAGAGAACGTGCAAACTCCACACAGACAGCACATGAGGTGAAAATCGAACCTATATCTCTGGTGCTGTGAGGCAGCAGCTCTATCCGCCGTGCCAATGTGCTGCCACTTATAACTGATAAGTGTCACCGATATCAGTTTTGGGAATTCTATATTTATATGAACATAAATGAATGCCTGAGTTCTGGTTAATTCCACAAAATGATGCTGGTCGTTTCCCTATTTAAAGCCTGGGCAATTATCACTGGGCCCCATCACAGGCAACAATGAGACGGCCTACAGAGAGGAGGTAAAGGCACTAAACAGCTGGTGCCAGGAAAATAACCTCTCTCTCAGTGTTAGCAAAACTAAAGAGATGATTGTGGACTACAGGAGACAGCGAGGGCGTGGACACCTCCCCATCCACATCGGTGATGCTGAGGTTGAAAGGGTCAGCAGCTTTAAGTTCCTAGGTGTGCACATCACTGAGGACCTTTCTTGGACACTGCACACGGACACATTAACAATGAAAGGCCCACCAGCGGCTCTTTTTCCTGAGAAGTCTGAGGAAGTTTGGCATGAACGGCAGCATCCTCACAAACATCTACAGAAGCACCATCGAGAGCCTGCTGACATTACAGTTTGGTACGGGAACTGTTCTGCCCACAGCCACAAATCACTACAGAGAGTGGTGAAGACGGCACAGCACATCATTGGCAACTGTCTCCTGGCCATTCAGGACATTTTCTACCGGCGGTGCCTGCGGAAGGCACGCAGCATCATCAAGGACCACAGCCACCCAGCACGCAGGCCGTTCTCCTTGTTACCGTCAGGCAGACGATACAGGAGTATAGTTGCGCGTACCACCAGACTTAAGAACAGTTTCTACCATCAGGCTTCTGAACTCATAAACACATTTCACATCATATATGTTGATTATTTTAATATTGTCTTTTTACCTTACTAATGTCATTTTAATCTTATTTATCCTTGGAATATTACTGCTGAGGTGACCCGTTGTCTTGTCAAATACATTTCATTGTACCGTTGACCCTGTGCCAACCTACATATAACAAATAGATTATTATTATTATTATTATTGTGTGTAATGTGTGTGAGTCAGTGGATAGATGTGGCAGATCATGGCACCCTCTAGTGGCCTTATCTGAGATGACTTTCAGTATCTGGTGCTGCCACTAAATTTGTTCCCTATATTTCAAATCAGATTAAAAATGTAATTCTTGAGAATTGGTTTAGCATTTCCGCCAGTCTTGGGGTATTTCACAGCAGTGTTTACCATTACATGTTTTAAAAATGAAGGAACTTCTTTCTCTGAGAGACTGAACAAAGCAAAATTTTCATCCCATTTGTGTGATGAACAGCAAATATCACTGCGACATTGTGTTGGAAAACCCTGCAGTTGGTTTCTTGCTGGGAGATGGTAATTGAAGAAGGCTGAGGTCTTTGTCACCCAAAGTACAGCTGCAAGTGCAGGAGAAATTATAAAGGCAATTGCTGATACAGAGATTAGAAACATTGGAGGTGATTGAAAAATCTCTTTAACTCATATACGGGACTCTTCAATTCTGGAAATATTAAATATCCTTATAGTTACATTATCGTGCAAATGTATATCTGAATGAACCTACCTTTTCTATTTAACTCACAGGGAATAAACAGCTTAATGACCCAATCCATGTTTCACCTTGGCAGATCTAATTGAGCAATGATGTCATACATAAAAAGGTTCACTTCTTGGGAGAAAGCTATGGTGAGGCCCCTGGGTTGTCCTCACATGTTTAGGAACAGGCCACCCAAGAGTCAACTCCTCAAAATGGTCAGGATAAATAGCAACGGACACCGCAGACTGAAACTAACTCACGCCCATTGCTGGAGAGTGCCACACTATACTGGCCAGTCCCCAGATGCAAGTCTACACACTCATTTCACTCCTGCCATCGGGAAGAAGATATAGGAGCCTGAAAACTGTACCATGCAGACTCAGGAACATCTTCTTCCCTACGGCCATCAGGCCATTGAACACTACAACCTCCAAATAAGCTCTGAACTACATAGACTTGAGGGGATTGGTTTTGTCTTTTTGCACTATTGTTTGTTTTTATGTGTATTATTATGTGTGTATGTGTTTATATACACACACACACACACACACACACACACACACACACACACACACACACACACACATATATATATATATATATGTGTGTATATGTGTGTGTGTGTATATATATATATATATATATATATATATATATATATATATATATATTTTACACACACGGAACTTTTTTGCTTGTTTATTATATAGTTTACAGAGTATTATGTTTACATATTCTGTTGTGTTACTGGAAGTTAGAATTTCATTGTTCTATCTGGGATATATGATAATAGAACACTCTTAACTCTTGAGTTCACCACTGCAAACCAGGGCAGTGGATAGTAGAAAGATCTGGAACCTCAAGCTGACTTTTCCTTCCTTTATCTGTCAGCAGTGAAGCTAATTCAGGGACGTAATTGAGTTAGCAGACTCTCTGCAGAGCACCCCACTGTGGTATCGTGACATGGCCCTATAGCATCTCTCCATTCATGCATCCTGAACAGTAATCCGATCATAATGCCGATCTTCATCACAAAAACAGTGAGCGCACCAAGGGGGACATAACCTTTATTGCTGTGTGCCTTCTCATCTTCTGACCTTCTTTAGACCAGTACTCCACTTTAACTACCTCAACTTCTGCACCTGTAACTGGCAAGTATGAATACCAAATCAAAGCCACATAGATTGTTCCAGTAGCTGCTTCATTACTTTATTATAGTTTCGGATGAGGGTGATGGTTAGGTTCACATTCACTCACAAACATTTGAGTGAAATGTTAGAAGTGAGCCTGGTGTGATTTAAAAAATGTTACTGAACCAGAGAATTGGTTTTGTCAGTGCCAATACTGTTGGACTGGAAATATAGATAACTTTCTTTCAAACCAAGCATTTTTTTCTGGTAATCAAGAGTCACTGAATGTACAAAATATAAAATTTAAATTTAACAGACTTGGATTGAAGTACCAGCTTAGTTTAGCCTTAGAGATACATCATGGAAACAGATCCTTCGGTCCACTGATTCCATGCCAACCATCCTGTTTTACACACTCAGGACAATTTACAGAAGCCAATAAACCTACAAACCTCCACCTCTTTGGAATTTTTGGAACCCAAGATGGAATTTTCCTTTAAATTCTTAACACTTCTATTAATATTAAGGCCCATGGTACCTTCTTAAATTCCTTTATTGTTGTAGGTATAAAGTCACATATACATAGGTAATAACAATACATATTATAGATACTTTTGATTCACTATTTATGCTGAAAAGCATAATTCTGCATCTCTCATGCATAGTACCACTGAGGCAGATTATTCCATTGTGTTAAATGGGTTGTGTTTTATACGGAGGATTTAATTCATTAAATTAAAATTAGCATTCAGTAATCATACTTTGATTAGTAATCATTCATTGCTAAATAGAAGGGAAATAATTGTTCAAACAAAATGCAGCAGCGTCACAAATGTGTAATTAAAGGGGAGAAGGGAATTCTGATCAGGAAAGAGGAGATTAACCCGACATTCATGGTATTCTTAAAAAAACCCCACAATTCATGGAATGTTCCCCAGTGCCCATCGAGCAATGCATGCCTTAACACAATAAGCTTTCCCAATTAGAAACAGAGCAGTAGAAACAGTAAGATAAGCCTCTCAACATGAAGGAGATTAAGAAAACTATGGGCAACTCAATGCACAAAACTCACCAGGGAACGACCTGCTGGATGTACAATTATCTCAGCTATGCAAGAAAGTAATTGCTCTGGAAATACCTATTAAAAGATTAAAGGTTTGCGGCAGCAATTTCAGCACTGAGATGGAATGGGATGTTTTGCCAAGCTAGTTATAGATCTTCTGATGTCCCTATGACTCCCCCGTTCCCTTTCACCAGACCTTCACTACTCTTCCAAACTTTCCGCACCTGACACCCACTACCTCCATCCCCATCTCCAATCATGCTTACCGGTCCCACTCTCCATTTCTATGTCCCCGTTGCTCCCTAACTATGTCTGGGCCTTAGCTGCCTGACAGAGAAGTCAGCCTGACTGACCAGAAATTGAGTCAAACAATGCTGTTTCTCCAGACTTCTCGTCACCTGAAGGAACATGTTTGCCCAAGTTTCTTGCGCTCAGAGCTGTCTCCCGTCACCTTAACCCACACTTGCCCCAACGCCATCTCTATCTTCAACTATTCCAGCCAATGTGACAGATAAATGACAAAATTTAGGGGAAAATGAACCTGTCAAGTAAACAAAATCATATTAGACAATGAAAAGAAATCATACATCAAACATTAGATTCACTTTGGCTTTTGACTGAGATGTGCTGATGGATTTTTCCAGTGAAATGCCGCAGGTAATTTTGGACTAGAATGCTGTTTGCTCTATCGTGATTTCAATCAGATACATCGATCATATAAAATGTTCGTGGAGTCACTGAGTCAAAAGCAGGAAACAAGCCATTTGCCCTACCAATTACATAACAATGGACACCCATGCAGATGAATCCCATTTTCTAACTGAAATTCAAACAGAAAAAACCCCAAAGTGTCCTATGCCTAAGCGAATATCTAGACCATTAAATGCTGTCATTGACACTGCTTCCATCACTCTCACGGAGTTTGCTTCAGGTACTCACCACTCTTTGGATGAAAAAGGTTCTCCCTTAGATCTCATCAAATTCTCTTAGTCCTTACCCTTAGTCCTTATTTGTCTGCAGCTTTAGTTGTCTGTGATAATGGGAGGTGTCCTGCAGTGTGCCCTACCTATATCACTCATAACTTCCTATACCTCAATCATATCTACTTTTCACCTCCACCACACCACTCTGTTTACTTGGCTCCCTTTGCAGCCAAGGATATTTCCCAGCTGGCCCTGGAGATTTATCCTCCATAAACAGTCCAAATTTAGCTATTTTTTGATTTACAATGCACCACTGAGAGAAGTGATGGTCCAAAATGATCATTCATTTTCTTTCTCCACAGATTGGCTGATCTATTGTTTCCTGTGGGTTTTTTTTGGTTTATTTCCAAACCACTTGATTAGCCCTAAAGTGCTTTGGAAAGTCCTGAGGTCTGCAAGTTACTTCTTTCTCAGTACATCGAGATAGCGGAGGGCTAAATATCAGCAGATTAGATTACTAATTAGATTTTGATGAAGGGTCTTTGATCTGAAAAGTTAACTCTTGAACCTCTTCTGATGGATGTGGCTGAACCTGCAGAGTATATCCAACATTTGTATTTTTATTAAGAATTAGGTGCTTTGCTGAAAATGTTGCATTAAAAAAAAATGGTCAATGTTAATTTGTTGAAAATGAAATATGCATAAATATGGCTAAGTATGGGTGGTAACAGAAACACACTGACTATAAGTACCAGTCTTCAAATCTCTCGGTCTCTACCATAATTTGTATTCAAAATATTAACTGAGAATTTCCATCTGAATTATGTACTTTACATTGTAATAAACTGAAAGTAATCTAATAATGAAGCATGACAGAATACTTGACCAGTGTAAGATATTCAACAGTCCAATCTGAATCAGAAGGGTCAGCAGTTCAGCCCTAACATGATTCTCTGTGTCAGTCAACATAAAAACATTAATTGTATTTGAACTTTTGTGGTCCAAGACCACAGATAAGGGTGAAAGAAATAGATGGATTAGCTGTGAATAATATGTGCAGTGGCTGTGAAGCATAGTCACAATACACATGGAGTGAGGGAACATGGTACATTGAGTCATTACGATGAAGTGGTTTGGGGGAAGGTAGGGCTTCTGTTTCGGATGTGCATAATGATGTTCATCTGTCCACGGGCAAAAACTATGACTGGTCATGCATGTTTCCCCTGATTAACAGAGGTTTGGTTCTTTAAAAAAAACAACCTGGTTTGCAAAAAAAATGGTATAAACAGAAGATATTGTAAACATGTAATTTACATGGAGGATACCAGTTACCATAAAAAGTTACCATGTAAAGAAAATAAATCAGAATTTCATCATTCTCTTGCCAATACGGAAAGGTAAATCAGAAGCAAATGATGCTGAATTTAACAAGATGCAAATACAATCCGTAATGTACAAGTCATTCACCCAGTGACTATTTTCGGCAAATGGAGGAACATTTGTGCTCCAGACAATTTCCATTCCATTTTAAATGGCTTGTTTATTTCATAGATTGTTTCCCATTTACCTAATCAAAGAGATGTTAAAACAAAGTTTTCCGCTGTATTTCGGTGCACGTGACAATAATAAACCAATACCATGTTATATTTCACTGGTTTCATGGGGCTGTATTTGAAAAATTAGTCTCCAACTGTTTCCAGACTCTTAATTGTCGTGAACAAAACAAAAACTTTGATCAGTGATTAATTATACAAAGCCTGTTATTTTACTGACAATTTGTTCAGTTAATGTCATTAATTGGGAGAGACCTTTCATTTATTAATCATTGTCCCTAGTTCTAACTGTGTGAAACTCAATGTGTTCTAACCCACAGTGTGCCTCGTGTTAGACCCTTAATCATCAGGAGCACATATAAGAGTGAGGGAGAATAGATGGGCAGTGCTTAATAGGCGGATGGCTTGTGAATCACAGTCGCAGTTTGTGTGTGAAGCTGGTAACTTTAAGGCATTAAGATTACGCGAGAAGAGGATTACATCATCATCTCTGGATCATCAATTGTATTGAATCCACAATAATACTCGATATATCTATTAATGTACATGCTTATCACAAGAAAATAACGTACCTGAACATTGTACTCTGCATGCTTATTATAACGCTCAAAATGTAAATAATCACAAACACACCTTGGCCCAAAATAAATTATGGTCACAGAGTCATCCAGGCACACAGTACAGAACTGGGCCCTTTGACACATCACTTATGTCCCAGTCATTCCTTCTTCTATCTTTGTTTAAATCAGGACATTTTGCTGGTGATATTTATGTCTCGGAACATGAAGCTCTCGACCATTTCCACTTCAGCGCCATTGATGCAGACTAGGGTAAGTACTCCAATCGGCTTCCAATATCAATGGCTAGTTCCCTCATTTTGCTGACATTAAGGAAGAGGTTGTTGTCTTGATATCATGTTACTAAGCTCTCTTTCTCCTCTCTGTACTACTTCTCTTCAATGTTCGAGACTGACCCACTGCACTGTCTATATCTCTTGTTTCCCTTCCCCTGACTTATCTGAAGAAGGTTCTCAACCTGAAACGTCACCTATTCCTTCTCTCCAGAGATGCTGCCTGTAACAAGGTAAGTTACTCCAACATTTTGTGTCTATCTTTGATTTAAACCAGCATCTGCAGTTCCTTCCTACCCACTGCACTGGTGTCATCTGAAAACTTGTAAATGGAATTAGAGCAGAATTCAGTAACACAGGAAATCAAATTTATTCAGTCCCTCCTCGTAACTGAAACGTTCCATCACAGGCAACACTTTTGTGATTCTCCTCTGCATGGGTTTGGATAACAATGATGTTAACATGGTTAGTAAGTTTGCAGATAACATCAAAACTGGTACAGTGGACAGTGAAGAGAGTTATCTAAGATGACAATAGTATCCAGATGAACTGATGCTGCAAATGGGTAAGTTAAATCAGGCAGAACTTACACATTAAATGATGGGGCCCTCCAATGTGTTTTAGAACAGAGAGACATAGGTGTACAAATACATAGTTCCCTAAATGTGGCAATGCATGTAGACAGGCATTGAAAAAGGTACACTGGCCTTCTTCCGTCAGGGCAATAGTACAGGAGTTGGGATGTCATGTACCAACGGCACTGTTCTGGTCACCAAACAGGAATAAAAGTAATTAAACTGGAAGGGGTAGAAAAAGATTCACAAGGACGTTACCAGGACTGGAGGGCTTGAGTTATAGGATAGGCTGGGACTTTTCCCCCTGGAATATAGGAGACTGAAAGGTGACCTTATAGAGAGATATATGTACTACATATAATCGTAAGGAGCGCAATAAGGTGGATAGCCATAGTCCTTTACAAAGGTAGGAGATACTAAAATTAGAGGGCATAGATTTAGGGTGAGAAGGAAATGATTTAAGAGACCTGAGGGACAATGTTTTTCACACAGAGGTGCTGGGTATGTGGAACAAGCTGCTGGAGGAAACTGGAGGTAGGTTCAAGTTGCACCATAATGTTCTTATACTCTGTACGGTGGCTGATGAAGGCCAATATTCTGCATGCCTTAAAAATAAACAAAATGCTGGAGTAACTCAATGGGTCAGGCACAATCTCAGGAGAACATGGATAGGTGATATTTTGGGTCGGGACCCTTCCTTGCATTCTTCTTTCATTTTGTGTCTTTAGTTCGGTTTAGTTCATGAGATATAGCATGGAAACAAGCCTTTCAGCCCACACTGACCATCGATCACCCGTTTACACTAGTTTTATGTTATCCCATTCGCTACAAACTAGGGGGCAATTTACAGAGGAAAATTAACTCGCATACCTGCATGACTTTGGGATATGGGAGAAAACTGGAGCACCTGGAGGAAACTCACGCAGTCACTGGAAGAAAGTGCAAACTCCACACAGACAGCATCCGAGATCAGGATCTAACCTGGGTCTCTGGTACTGTGGGGCAACAGCTGTACCTGCTGTACCACTAAAGTCTTTCTTTGGCATAAATCAACATCTGTAGTTCCTACTTATTACATTCTGTATGCCTTCACTACATTCTCTACCTGCCTCAATGTCCCTCTGTTCTTCATTACCCCCCACGACTCCACTATTTATTTTGTATGTCCTACCCTATTAGTCCTGTTAAAGTGCACAACCTCACACTTATCAGGATTAATTTTCATCTGCCCTGCCCAATTTATCTACTGATCAATATCATTTTAAAGACTGAGTTTATGCTCCATGGATCAAAACTGCTTGATAATAGGAAGGAAAGGGTGATGGTGCAGGATTGTTTTTGTGATCGGAAGCATGTACCGTGAATTGATGCTAGAACTACTAATATTTGTCAATACATTAATAATTTAGATATGAATGTAGGAGGAATTATTTGTAAATTTGCAGATGACACATACATTGGTAGTGATTTTGATTGTGTGAAGGATAGTCTTAAGATGCAGAATGCTAGTATAATGTTCAGTTAGTAAAATGATCAGAGCAATAGCAGATGGAATTTAATTTGTGAACGTGCCTTGGATCCCATGGGCTCTAACCTTTTGGACCAGTGTTTCATCTGGGACCCCGTGAAAGGCCTTTGTGAGATCTATGTGCACATCATCAATTGTGCTGCTCTCATCAATACATTCTGCTACCTTTTCAAAACACTCAATGAAATTGGTCAGACAGGGTCCCCCTCCCCCTTGATCAAAACCATCATCAGATTTACATTGAATGAAGCTACAGGTTGCTGGATACAGTGATGTTTTTATTTGACAGGAGGAGACGAACTACAAACGTCTTGCCAAGTAACTGACAAACAAAAGACATTGGACACTATGATTTATGTATTGATAATATTTGCTGCTAGAAATAAGACATATAACATAAGAAATAACATAACATAACATAAGAAATATGACACTATCACGTTAATGAGGACAAGAGTGTGGGCAGATTAGCACCGGGCAAGTACATTGCAACAAAGTTTACCACAAAAAGAACTGCAAGGCTTAATTGCTGTTTGTGTGTCAGTTAGTTTTGCATGTTAGTTAGTTTTATTTTAAACTTGATTTAATGTGGACAAAATCTTGGGCTTTGTGTTGATGCCTGCCTGTGATAGATCAGTGAAATGCTACGAATGATAAGTCCTTGGTCCCTGGTGTAATTGGTGTAAATGATGACTATAACAAATGGAAAAATGCAGATTACAGTTAATGAGAAATGCTGACATTTAATCAAGCTGTTGTTACTAGATTGTGATCATCTGTAAAACAACCAGATAATGAATTTTCAGATTTTGAGTAAAATAAGTTTTTTTCACCACTTATTTCTGAAGATAGGTTAAATTTTCATTAAAAAAAATTATATTACAGTATAATTTATGTTGCAGATGGTAATCATCTTCACAATTTAATCACCACAATGTAATAATTCTGTAAATTTCCTTACTGAAGGGCTTGAACCTTATTGCATCCTGTTTCCACTGTGATAAGCGTACAATAGTTGCGACAAAGTGGATTACTGCCGGTCCTCAGTTCTAGCTAGGAAACAATGCTTGTGTTGCATTTGTATGTTGCAGACCTTGATATTGAGTGCAAATACTGTATTGACATGATGGACAGAGAAGGGGTAGAGCAGTAGGTAAGCAGAGCTTGGGGATTCTTTTCAGACTGTAATGTGGACCAAATGGGTTTTAGAGTAAATTTTACCAATGCAATGTCCCTGCAGTGGACTTCAACCCATATCTTTTTACTGAGGCAAGAGTGCTACTAACAGTCTAAATTCCTTGTCATTGAGATGAATCTGTGAAAGATATTCCAATTGTGTTTTGCATCAATGTATTGTTGTTTTGCAGTCTTTTTTCTTTTTACTCTCTTGTAGAATGTTTTGTGTACTTAATGTATGATTAATGTTTCAGTTTGTTTGAGTCTATGTACTTGTGATGTTGCTACAAGCATGATTTCCAGTGTACCCGTATCTCACTCAGTACATATAACAATAAACTCGACATGACTTGAACACTAATTCAAAGTCATGATTTGCTTTGTCTGCAGTCTGTCTGTTGCTTTAGTTGTCTTTGATAATGGGAGAGGTTTCATGCAGTGTACCCTATCTTTCTCACTCATAACTTCCTATACCTCAATCATACTCGCTGGAATTTAGAAGATTGAGGGGGGATCTTATAGAAACTTACAAAATTCTTAAGGGGTTGGACAGGCTAGATGCAGGAAGATTGTTCCCGATGTTGGGGAAGTCCAGAACAAGGGGTCACAGTTTAAGGATAAGGGGGAAGTCTTTTAGGACCGAGATGAGAAAGTTTTTTTTCACACAGAGAGTGGTGAATCTGTGGAATTCTCTGCCACAGAAGGTAGTTGAGGCCAGTTCATTGGCTATATTTAAGAGGGAGTTAGATGTGGCCCTTGTGGCTAAAGGGATCAGGGGGTATGGAGAGAAGGCAGGTACGGGATACTGAGTTGGATGATCAGCCATGATCATATTGAATGGCGGTGCAGGCTCGAAGGGCCGAATGGCCTACTCCTGCACCTATTTTCTATGTTTCTATGTTTCTATATCTACTTTTATCCTCTACCACACCACTCTCATTACTTGGCTCCCATTGCAGTCAGGGATATAGCCCATCTAGCCCTGGAGATTTATTCACCATATAGCACATTAAAGCATTGAGTAAATCATCTTTATTTGTGGATACTTGTGCTACAATCGAACCTACCCTTTCACTGAATTCTATAGCGACAAAGTTATTTTCCTTTGTGAAAGTTATTAATTTCAGATCTTACCTACACTTTCTGGTTTCACACACAGATTGTCCCTGTTGTCCCCAGTGCTCCTACTTTTACCCTGGCAATCTGATCTACCCTACTCCTGTATAACATTACTGTTTGCAGAACCATGTTACCTATAAATTTAGCTGTTTGCTGAGTTATAACGCATCAATGAGAAGAGAGTGTTCCAAAATTATAATCCATTTTCTCTCTCCACGGGCTAGCTGATCTATTGTTTCCCGCATACTTTGGGGGTTTTATTTCAAAAACACTTGATTGGCTCAAAAGTGTTTTGGAAAGTCCTGAGGTCTGCAAGTTATCTCTTTCTCAGTACATTGACGGAACAGAAGGCTAAATATCAGCAGTTTAGATTATTAATTAGGTTTTGATGAAGGGTCTTTGATCTGAAAAGTTAACGTATCTCTTCCATTGGTGTGCTGAACCTGCTGAGTATATCCAGCATGTTGTGTTTTTTTACTACTTAGGTTCTTTGCTGAAAATGCTACATCAAACAAAGATGGGGGTTGAGGATGCCGTCATCCACCTGCTCCCTCGTTCTTTTGCTCACCTGGATAAGCCGGGAAGCACTGTGAGTCATGTTTTTTTACTTCTCCAGTGCTTTTAACACCATCCGGCCTACAATGCTAGGGAGCAAACTGATGAAGATGCGGCTGGATGCTCGATTGGTGTCCTGGATCACCAACTACCTGACTGGATGACCACAGTATGTCAGGCTGTAGAACTGTGTCGCAGACATGGTAGTGAGCAACACAGGGGCCCCACAGGGGATGGTCCTCTCTCCCTTCCTGTTAACCATCTACACCTTGGACTTCAGATATAACTTGGACTCCTGCCACCTGCAGAGGTTTTTGGATGACTCTGCAATTGTGGGCTGCATCAGTGAGGGGAGGTAAGTTGAATACAGAGATGGAGTCAACAACTTTGTTGAGTGGTGTGGGCTGAATCACCTGCAGCTCAACACCGACAAGAATAAGGGATTAGTGCTGGACTTTAGGAGGAGGAACACCCCTGTTCCCCATCTCCATCAATGGTGTAGACATGAATTTTACCAAGGAATACAAATACCTTGGAGTGTACCTGGACAGTAAACTGGACTGGTCCAGGAACGCTGAGGCCCAGGACAAGAATGGACAGAGCCGGTTGTACTTTTTGAGAAGGCTCCGCCCCTTCAAAGTCTGCAGCAAGATGCTGCAGATGTTCTACCAATCGGTGGTAGCCATCTTCTTCGCTGCCGTGTGCTGGGGCAGCAGGGCGAAGTCCGCGGATGCCATCAAGATTAACAAACCCATCAGGAAGGCTGCCCTCGTCCTGGGGGCGGAGCTGGATTCATGGGAGGTGCTCTTGGAGGGGAGGATGCTCCTCAAACTGCGGAGCATCCTGGACCATACAGCTCACCCCCTCCATGACACACCAGTCAATCTGTGGAGTACCTTGAGCACCAGACTGATTCCACTAAGATGCAGTGCAGAATGCCACAGGAGATCCTTTTTCACTGTGGCTATCAAACTGTACAACTCCTCTCCCTTCTGTCGTGGGGGTAGACTGACCCCTTCCCCTCCCACCCCCTTCCCCTCCCAAAATCTTTGCTTATCTCCAATCCTTTCCACTCGTCACTTTAATTTCATGTATCATCATGTATCTTGTGTTTTCATGATTGTTGGCAGATCAATCTCCATCCTGGGATAAATAAAGTTCTATAGTATCATATCGTACATTTAAAAAAAATGTAATTAATTTTCTCTCTCTTCAGTAACGTGCTGTAATACAACCCCTTGCCTTGCCTGTTTCAGTGATGAGGGTCCACAGTCAACTCTCTCCATCTCTCCAGCAACAGCCCACTTGTCCCGGAAGTACAGTTCAACCGGATGTGCGGTCCCTAGCAACCGAGGCCGCATCCGAGCAGCGGGCGGGCGGGCATCTCCCCACCCACCCACCAACCCACACTCCCTACCTACCTACCTACCTAACTACCTACCTACCTACCTACCTACCTACCTCAGGTAAAATGCCGCTGCTGGTCAAAGATTACACCTGGCAGCAGGCGGAGTCCCAGGTCTTCATCACCGTGCCGCTGAAGGGCGTCGTGGCCGGGAAAGCGGACATCTTCTGTGCGGAAGATTATTTAAAGGTGAGGGAGGCACTGCTGTCACTGCAGGCAGGAAACTGCCGGCGGCAGGTCGGGTGAAGGGAGGGAGGGGGGAGGGGGGAAGGGACGTCTTGTGGAGGGACGTCTTGTGGAGGGGAGAGAGTGGAGAGTGGAGTGGGGGGGGGGGGGGGAAGGGGAGAGGGGGATCGGAGAGGGGCGTCTTGTGGAGAGTAGAGAGAGGGGAAGAGGGAAGGAGAAGAGGGAAGGGAGAGACACTGATTTGGAGAGTTGAAGGCAAAGCCTTTAGGGAACAAGGAGGGCAGAATCACGGAGAGGAGGGGGAGGGAGCTGAACGAGAGGCAGTTGTGACATCCAGTATACTCAAGGCTGATCTTTTACCTCTTTTACCATATTTATATATATGGGGATCTTGCACTGACCCCATATATATAATGAAGAAGGGTCTGAAGAAGGGTCTCGACCCGAAACGTCACCCATTCCTTCTCTCCTGAGATGCTGCCTGACCTGCTGAGTTACTCCAGCATTTTGTGAATAAATACCCATATATATAAATATCCCCACATACCATTAATATATATAAAAATCCCACATTCCTTTAATATCTGTCTTGAATATTCCCAGAGATTTAGATTAGTTTATTATTGTCATATACACTGGGGTCCAATTAATTTTTGTTTGCATGAAGCTCAGAGTAAATAGGATGCATGGTAATGATAGGTAAAGTCGGTTTTTATTGTAGACAAAAAGGTGAGGTCTGCATATCAATAAAAAAATTAAGGTTTAAATGTTTTAAATGTTTCCATCGATATCAGTATCCCAGTTCTATTTTGATCTCGTGATCAATCAATAATTTAGTAAACTGATAGCTAAAAAGTATGAAATCACTGTTTACTTAAGTAAAGATCAAGAGAATATTTTTGGAGATGCACTGGCATCTGGCACACTGGACCAGTGCAGACCGTCACGAAAACCCCACACTAGATACAAGACTAAATATAACAACAAATGCAAAAGAGCAGAAAGGTGCAAAAATCATAGTGCAACCTGAAGTACTGCAAAAAATACTAAATGCAATAATGGAACAACTGAATTAAATGGAATTAAGAGTATATGGCATTAAGCTTGTCTGGAAGAGATGTGGTGTTGCAAGAGATCACCCTAATTTTGGTTTGAAGCCTGTGATGATATTCAGAACCTGCCACAGTTGCCTGGCATTGGCTTGATTAAATTGAGTCTCGACTGTTTTCTCGAATTCAATCTTGGCATCCCGAAAGGCCTATCATACATGGACTTCTTGTACAGTGCAGGGTCATCCTTCTTGAAAGCCTTGGATCTGGACTTCAACAGAGTGTAATGTCCCTGTTCATCTCTTGAGGTGACCTTCCACAGTACCCACTACACACTTCCAGTTACATGGGAGTGTTACTCCTGAATGAAAATACCTTGTAATGAAGGGAGATGGATGGAAGTTACAAAAAGATTTAAAAGGCATTTGGGCAGGTACATTAATAGGAAAGGTTTGGAGAATATGGGTCGTACATGGGCAAACGAGACTAGCTTAGATGAGGTATTTTCTTGAGCATGCATGAGTTAGTCTAAAGGGCCCATCTGCATGGTGTATGACTCTATCAACAGCAGAAGCCAAGAATGGTCTCGAGGATAATGTGAGATTCACTCATCCTCACAGGCAAAGAGGTTGGGCAACACGATGGCAAATAGGTGGGCTGATGCCTCACAGCAACAGCATTCTTTGTTCAATTCTAACACCCAGTACTGTCTGGATAGAGTTTTCACATTCATCCTGTGACCACGTGGGTTGCCTCCAATTTCCTCAAAAGATGTTTGGTAAATTAATTTGTCACTGTAGATTGCTCCTAATGGGTACGTGAGTGGCAGAATATGGGGAGAGTTGATCAGAATACATTTCAGGGAAAAGTAACAGTGTAATGTGATTGGTCTGTGAGCCTGCGTACTCTCGGTTAGTCAAATTACCTCTCATAAAGAAATGTAGAGAGTCAAGGTATGCACATGAGATAATGTTGGAGGATTGCAGGAAGTTATAGATTTCCCGTGTCTGGACACCACATGTATCCTGTGATCCTTACAAACTTCTACAGATGTGCCATAAACGGCTCTGCCCAAGACCACAAGAAATTGTAGGTAGTTGAAGATGTAGCCCAGTCCTTCACATCGACAAAAACGCGCCCCCCCCCCCCCCAATCACTGACCCTGTCTACACTTCACAATGTGTCAGAAAACAAGCCAACCGGGTCATTCTTTCTTCTCCCCGCTCCCATCGGACAGAAGATACAGAAACTTGAAAGTAGGAACAACCAGACTCGGGAGTAGCTTCTTCCCCACTTTTATCAAGCTTCTGAATGGTCCTTCCATAAGCTAGGCGGCTATTTGTCCAATTCACCCTCAACCCATTGCAGACATCGTCTATGGTACTGGTTTGCTACATTCAGTGAATGACGTTCTGCACTATGTATCTTCCCCTTTACTCCACCTAGTGTACTTGAGTTTGACCTGATTGTATTTATGTATGGTATTATCTGATCTGATTAGATAGCATGTAAAAAATAAAGCTTTTTACTGAACCTTGGTACACTTGACAATGATAAACCTAAACCTAAAACCTCAAGTGATGTGAAAGAGTGCAGTTTTGAGTTGTGACCTCTAGATGGCACATTTTCAGGGAATGGGGTTTTAAAACCATGTTCTGTGAGTAAATAAGAACCAACAAACCAATGAGTTGGAAAATGTCATAGGCGATAGACACATTTTTCATACTGCTCTATTATTGATGCCATCTGTGGAATTTTATGGTGAAAATCGTGGTAGGATAAATGGAAATCTTGTGAATCAGATGTCAATTTTTCTTTTAGTGGGTACTAAAATACCCTGGTATGTTTATAAAACTGCTCAGTTCTGGATTAAGGTAACTTTTCAACCATACGGCACTACTTTGTGGAGTTGTACAAAGAGCTTTCTCGGCCCATGTCCTTATATTAAATAATTTAAATGTTCAAGTAGATCTTATATATTTGAGTCATTTATGTAATAGAATTAACATGGTAATATTATACACCTGCAAATCGTTTAAGAGAATTGTTGGTATGATCCTGTGTTTAAAGTGTTTTTTTTAGATTTTGACAAAAAATAGAGATTTGATTCACTATGTGCATTTATTCATTGGACATCAGTATTTGCCTGCAGCTTGTGATTTAAAAAAAATTATTTTAAAAGGTGAACTTCCCTCCATTTCTCTTTGAAGTGCTGTTATATGCTTCTATTGATGATTCAAAAAGCACAGCTAAAGTTGGCAATGGTGTCGTCATTTTCACCTTGTACAAAAAAGAATCTACAATGTGGGAACAGCTTACAACAGTTGAAGGTGAGGGAAGTATTAACTAATTTTCTTCGTACATAGAAAATAAAACAGTACAACATGGGAATGCCTTTGACCACAATGACCATGCCGAAAATGGTGCCGGTTTAAATTAATCTCCACTGCCTGTACATGATCCATATCCCTCCATTCCCTGCTTAGCCATGTACCTATCTAAAAGTCTCAAACACCACTATTGTAACTGCCTCCACCACCGCGCCTGGCAGCACATTACAACCACCACTGTCTATCTGTGTAAAACAAAACTTGCCCACACATCTCCTTTAAACTTTCTCCCTTTCACCTTAAAGCTATGCCCTCTAGTCTTTGACATTATCACCTTGAAAAAAGATTCCTACCATTTAATCTATCTCTACCTCTCATAATTTTATATACCTCTATCGGGTCTCCTCACAGCCTCCGACGCTCCAAGTTTGTCCAACCTCTCTTTGTACCTTGTCGCCAAGAGACTCAAGAGTATTTTATTGTCATGGGTCCCAGGTAGAACAATGAAATTCTTACTTGCTGCAGCCTCTTAATACCCTCTAATCCAAGAAGCATGTAGACTTGAGATGAAAATGAATCTGTGTGAAACACAAAAGTTGTGTTGATTATTAAACCCTGGTAACTGTGAATCATTTTGACTTTGCTTTGATAGTTGATAAGGAAAAGTTGCAAAAAAAGAGGGAGCATGCCATTCTTGCTGCTCAAGAGAAGGTACAAGAAGCTGCAAAAGAAAAAGCAGTTAAAAAGCGAGAAAATGAGAAGTACTCCTTGGAAAAGATGATGAAGGTGATTATTGTTGAACATGTTGAATATTTCTTTTTTTCCATGATGGACAGGTACTTTGATGCACAAGAGGTCAGTCAAGAAATTTGTACGAACTACTCATTTGATTAAAATTCAAATAAAACATGCAATTTAATAAACACAAATAGTAACGCTTTAAGTGTTCTATTCAAGATGGTTGGCCACAAAGTAGATTGTAATATAGAAAGCTGAGAAAAACAAATCCATTCTGCCACCTAAAGATTTCACACATTTTGTGTTCTAGTTATACCTTGTCATATAATGAATATAGCAGCAGGTTAATAAAAAATACAATTTTGAAAATTGTAGTGTAAAGTGGTACCAATGCTACTAACCTGGTTCGGCCAGGGAAGATGCCAGTTCAAACAGCACAATAAGATGAATTAAAAGAAGGTAAATAAAACTGTGATGCAATTGTGACAAGGACACCTTTCTGTCTGGTTTTGTTGATGGTATTGTTAAAAAATGACCTACTAATCAAAACATAACTGGAAGCAAATGACAGGCAGTTGGATTTCCAGATTTTGTCAAAACTTCACTTACAGTTATCTGATTGTTTCCAGCATTTTCTGATTTTATTCCACTTACTGTTTTAATTGCTGCATTTCCCCATGTTTAAATTGATCAAAACTGAAAACTCTGATCACTTTATAAAGGGGAAAAATGCAGCAATCTACTGTTCCCAAACCTACCAGTCTCCAAACAATTAATCTGCATCCACAAAAGTCAGCAACAATATATTGTGGCTGTGGTCTTCTTGTGCGTGCAGATGAAAAATGATCTTATTCAAATTTCACTGTACCTTAATTGGTACATGTGACAATAAACTGACCTTATTGTGCTAGATGCATCTAAACTTTATTTCAAAATTAAAGAATGATGTTATTTGTTATCAGATGAAACTCGAATTTAACTTTGAATGTGCATTTTGAGTCCGCGGGATGCTCGCAAAATATAGAAAATCATGATTGGATGCCTATATAAAAGTGCGTGAAGAATAATGCATTTGTGCTAAAACGTTACAGATAGAGGAAAAGAATAGAGAACAGATTGAAGAATTGAAAAGGCAAGAGCAAAGAATAGCCACTGAAGAATTAGAAAAGTGGAAACTTCAGAAGTGTGAAGAAGAGGAACTAAAGAGAAAAGAGGAATTAAAGAGAAAGGAGGAAATAAAGATTACAAGGCAAAAAGCTGAGGCAGATAAAAGCAAGAAGAAAAAAAGCGAAAATAAAGTACAAAATTCTGCCTCACAAGCACCACATAAGCACTCTCTCAAAGGAGGTAAGCCTATTTCATATCAGTGATAAATGCTAAGGCAATCTAAGTTCTTAACCAGATTGTTGGCTGTTGAGTCTGCCTCATTCACAGAGAATCAGTAAAAATAATTTTTTTTCTTCTCAAAACCATTAATAAAAGATGGTCCCTATGAGAAGTATAGTGATCCAATCCACATTTAGTTTCCCCGGTGTTAGGAAGACTACATCAGGAGAAGTGAATGAAGTCACTACATTGTGAGGTTTGCAAATAAAAAGTTCCTTCAAGTGAAAATAATTTAGGGCCCCTGGATGTTGCAAATAGAGGATGTAAACAGATAGATGTTGCATTACACAAGAAAGTGCCATGTAAAGGATAATGGTTATTAACAGAGAAGAAATAGGAGTAAAGGGGGGAGGGGGTGCCGATCTGAAGGTCTGAAGCTGGGGCACTCCCCACCCCCTCCTCCTCCCACCCCTTCTGCCGCTGCAGCTCCCCTCTTTCCCCCCCCATCTACATTCACAGATTCTAAGCACAAATTCCTTCCTTTATACTTGAGCATTCCAACTTTCTCCCTGATTACCCTTGTGTCAAAAATAGATACAAAGAGCTTTGGGATTCTCTTCAATAGGACTTGCCAAAGTTATTTCATGGCCCCTTTTGGCCCGTCTAATCACCTGCTTAAGTTCTTTCCTCCTGTCTTTACATTCCTCAAAGGTCCTGTCTGATTCCATCCTCTTAAACCTTTCAAGTGCTTTCTTTTTCTTTTTGACCAAATTTACAACCTCTTTGGTTATCCAAGGTTTCCTTACTTTGCCATCCTTTTCCCTACTCCTTACTGAAACATATTTGTTCTGAATGTCAATGAACTGGCCTTTAAATGACTCCCTCATGCCAAATGTGAACTTGCCCAATAACAACTGCGCCCAGTGTACCCTCCCTAACTCCTGCATAGTCTGACGTAGTCTGAAGAAAGGTCTCGACCCATCCCGACCAGGGATGGCAAAATAAGGAAACCTTGGATAACCATTCCTTCTCTCCAGAGATGCTGCCTGACCTGTATAACAATGTTGTACTTTGCCTTGTTCCAATTTATTTCTTCCTGCAAGGCCAAGCCCATCCCCTCCCACCCCTCCCCCCAGCACTCCCCCCCCACCCCATCCCCCCCGGTTCCATCTTCCCATTATCCCCTCCTCACTTGGCTACATCTTTCACCTCTCCCCTTGTACCGACAATTATTTTCTGTTCCCTCTTAGTTCCGATACAGGGCCTTAACCAAAAATGACGACAAACACCTTAATCTTTCGTAGATGCTGCTGGACCTGCTAAGTTGTTCTAGCATTCTAGTTTAGTTCTGCCTTATCTAACCTTGGTTAAACAAGGCCGCTGATAATAGTTTCTTGGTACAATTATGTTGAAACCACTGAAAACCAAAGCAACACCTAAATCTTTAAAATTCTTGTACAGGTCTTGAAATTTTTCCAAGGCATCACTTACTTTTACTCGTGATCTCTAGTCCTAAAACTCTCTAAGATCACTGCAGTCTTACATATCTGGTCTCTTGAATCGTCCCATCTATGGCAGTTTGCCAGTTTCTAAACTCTGGTATTTTCCCCCCAAGCCTTTCTGACTTCCTTTTCTTCTTTATGACACTCCTTTAACTCTACCTTTTTGACAGCATCTTGTGTTTACTGTATTGGGTCACGTTATGGTGTTGAATGTGCCACCACTTTATAAATGGTGGTACTATTGGAATTTTGCATGCTTATTCTGATAATTCAGTCTTTTCTCTCCTGCTCAAGTGCTATCCTGGACACCTCCATCCATCTTGCTCTGGTTGATTCCTTTCAATTTGCCCAATATCCAGATTTATCATGGTATGTCTGATAAAGCTGCTTTAAATGAGCCTTGTCTGTGGAAAAAGAATAAATATTTGTGTTGTCAGCCAATGTTTCATTCAGAGTTCTGGTGCCAGAAGTCCTATATTTGTCAACTTTTTAGCAGATCCAGTGGCAGAGAGTGCTGCCTAGATATAGCAATTGGCTCTATTCGTCCAATTAGGATTTATCAGCTTTTTGGATATGGTCAATGTTTGACTGAGTTTGAATGCCAAGACCACGTTATCAGCAAACATTAAATAGGGCTGTAAAAGTAGCTCTAGTTTTATGCATAGTATAAGGAGATCCTATTGCTTGATCAAATTCCTTGTTTTTTATCTTAAGCACAAGTAAGAGATTATTTTGTGAAATATCTATCTATATACTAAAACTCTCGTTTGTTATCTTGTTTGTGACTGAACTTCAGCCAAAATGGTACACGATAGCGCGACAATTTTAGGCTCACCTTACTCACCATCGTCACTTTAGTGATAATGCAAGTAGTTTTATTGAAATCGGTGTTATATTTTTAAAGTTATTCACATTTTAAAGTTTAAAAGGGGGAGGGGGAGGGAGGTGGGGGGGAGGAAGGGAGGGGGGGGAGGAGGGTGGATAAGGGGGTTGAGGGGGATGCAGAGGGGGAAGGGGAAGTGGGGAGGGGGGTAGGAGAGCGTGCTGCACCAATGCAGGAGAGATTTGGGCCCAAAGGGTCCACTTGGTCTCGTACCAAATAGAAATATGTTGCCTTTTGTTTATTTTGTAGATCATGCGCCTGTTTTTAAAAACAAGGTCAAATTTACAGGATGGTATTTGATGATAAACCTCTAACCAGGATTTCATTGCAGGCAAAGCTGGCGATATATTTACTGAAAACACAAAGGAGAAAATCATACCAGGTCCACGTTCAGCGGGCACTATACAAATACAATTCACACCACGAGTTTTTCCTACTGCGCTGCGAGAATCCCTCATTGCTGAGGAAGAGGAGGTACGGATTCTGCGAAAATGCTTCAAACACATTTGGAAGTTGATTGAAGGAAAACCTATTTTAATAATCCACAAGTTCTGAAACATTTGTTTGTACATAGTTAATCATGTCCATTTGGAAACTGATATATTTGATTAAGGTATTGATTTTCAGATGACTGTTCAAATAAAATGGAATGAGAGGAGCTTACTATTTTTCTGTTAATTTCTATAAAAATCCATCGTTTTGGAAAAAGGAAAGTAGGTAAAAGAAAATGTAGCATTTCAGAGTATGAATTGAGATTGAACAATGTGTGTAACTAATTTTTTTACAGTTTGGTTACCTTTTTTGTCCCTCTTTGTGAATCCATGTGCAATTTCCCATCAACAGCACAAGGAGAGACTGTTCTGGGCCTTGGCTGGTATGTTGTGGCTCAGGGAAGATATGCAGGTGTGCTATAATTAACCTTGCACACAAATCTTTCTTTCATTAATTTCACATCTCACTGTTGCAAATAATCTTCTCAGTAATTTGGTTATGAATGTTAGTGTTATGATTATTAAGTTTGCAGATTATATGAATACTGGCAGTGTCGTTGACAGTGAGGCAAATAGCCATTGGCTACAGGATGTAATTGATCAGGTGGTAGAATGGGCAGTACAACGGGAGATGAAATTGAGTGTGGATAATGAGAGGTGTCTACAGCTTACAATAAGGTGCCTCCTCAAAGCACAGCAGACGCTTGGGGTGGAATAACGTAGGCAAGTTCAAGGATCTCTGAAGGCAGCAGCATAAGTAGATAAAGTGGTGAAGAAGTTCCTTGGGATATTTGCTTTCATTGGCTGTAACATATAAGTTAAGAGCAGGTAGTTTATGGTATAACTTTCTAAAACAATGGTTAGGCTGCAGCTCGAGTACTAAGTGCAGTTCTTCTTGTCACACGATAGGAAGGTCAACTGCAATGGAGTAAATGCAGAGGAGATTCACAAGAGTGTTAAACACAAAATGCTGTAGTTACTCCAGCATTTGTGTCTAACCGGTATAAACTGGCATGTGGAGTTTCTTACTTCACAAGAATGTTGCCTGAGGTGAAGCATTTTAGCTATGAGCCAAGACTGTTTGGGCTGGGTTTATTTTGCTGGAGTAGAGTGTAAATGGGGAACCAGGTAAATATATACAAAGTTATGAATAGGATAACAAAGTAGGATAGGTACGAGGAAAATTTTCCCCATAGAAGGTATTTGAGGAGGTTGGAGAAGGAACTTTTTTCACCCAGTGGGTGATAATAATCTGGAGTGCTCAGCCAGTGGGGACAGTGGAGACAGGTATTCTCAGAACATTTAAGATATATTTGAATGAGCAGTTTAATTGCCCGAGTATGAAAGGCTACAGACCAAATGCTGATACATGGGACTAGTATAGATGAGAACTTGATGGACACATGGACATGGTGGGCTGAAGGGCCTGATTGTGTGCTGTGGCTTTATGATTATATTTAATTAACAATCTTAATGATCCATGGCAGTTAAGATCTATTGGTCATGAACTATTTTCCTTTTTCTATTTACAGTGGCTAAGAAAACAAGCAGAAGCTAGGCGAGCCAATAATGCAGATGCCCCTGATCTGAAAGATTTAAAAGAGGAAGAAAAAAATCCAGACTGGCTGAAGGATAAAGGGAAGTAAGTTATGAAAACATTTTTACTTATGTCTTCATTCCTACAATACCTGGCCAGGTGTATCAAAGTGAGTCAAATCAGTCATGGATGTCCCAGAAAATATCCCAGCCTTTGCTGATAAAGCTAACTGCTCTTACCCAAGCTGACCTATGGGGAGTCAAAAAGGGTTGTTATAACTTTGGATTGCAAAATGGAAAATTATCCAGAGTTTCTTCTTTTAATCACTATACAGCAAATCTTGCCCAAACTGCATGTCTGAAGATCATGTGAAGATATGCTGGGCCCATAACCTTCCTCCTTGGGCAACAGTGCCACTGATAGAGTATATTAAAATATAAGTCAAACTATACACCACTTTCCAGATTTTCCACCGTTATTTTTTCTGTCTGCTTGATTAAAATCACTCATGATTAAATTCTTAATCATGTTCTCACATTCACTCAGGTTCTTTTTGTGTTTCACAGAAAAGTTGAGACATAGAGTAGAAATGACAAATACTTGGGCACAGGTGTAAACTGTGAGGGGGAGTTTAAATGCAATTTACTAGGCAAATTCTTTACCCAAAGAGTGATGGTGCCTGGAAACTGCAGCCAGGATAGGTGGTAGAAATAGATCTGATAGTAATGTTTAGGAGGCCTTTAGACAGACACATGAACAGCCAGGGAATAGAGGGATGCAGAGCATGTGCAGACAGATGTGATTAGTTTAGATTAGCATCTGGTTGGCACAGGCCTGGTGGGCTGAAGAGCCCTTTCCTGCATTGTACAATTCTATGTTCCATGATGGTGCCAATCCTTTACAAGAATGATGATCTGGATATTATATGTGTACAGCCAAAAAGGCATTTAGGGACACGGGGATTGTAGTTTGCTATTAGCTGGGGTGAAATATCACTTAATTTATAGTTGGTTTCCTTTTTCTGATCTATGAAGATCTGATTAACTTCTGCAGTAAGTTATAGATCAGCTTATCATGGTTGCTCAAACATTGTCTTCCTTTTTCAGCAAGCTGTTTGCTTCAGGAGATTATCTTGCAGCTATTAACGCTTATAATTTGGGAATAAGATTGAACAACAAACTTCCAACTTTGTATCTAAATCGGGGTGCAACTCACCTTAAGCTAAGAAATTTACACAAAGCTCTCGAAGACTGTTCCAAGGTTAGTTCTTGCAAATCAGATTCGGAAAAATAGCAAAGATTAATCATGATTCAGTTTCTATTTAAATTTAGAATCCTGCTACGTCAACTGAATTTTCAATTTCAGGATTGGTGACAAAAACCCAAGGTATCCTACATTATTCAACAAAATAAGACTAAATTTGTTATGCTTTTTATGCTTTTCAGCTCATTTATTTTCCCTTTTCCTTTTGTTTTTGTGAATTATATTTCTTTCTCATAGCCTGTAGATAACCTATTCATTCCTTTACTTTTCATTATGCTGCTCACTAAATTGTAAGTAATAATGGCCTCCAGGCAAAAGTGGTCAGGTCCTCTTTAAAATTTGCAGATTGAGTTCCAATTATGTCAACGGGACCAGATTTGCTATTTTAACCTGTAGCCTGAGTGTGGGAACAGTAACAAATTATTTGTCAGGGCAGAGAGGAAGAGTAGCTGCTCAAAAGAGGCCTGGGAAAGTAAATTAAAAATGATCTTTTACTGTGCTTTCTTGCTGACCAAATGGGGCAGAAATACTTATCTGGGTTCCACAAAATATTCAGAATTCTTCTAACTACCCATGTGTGCTGAAGCTGGCAATGTTGAGTGCTACATGTTAATGATTCATTTTTTAAGTGATGCAATACTCTCTGCTCCTAAACATGGTGTGACAACTAGATTATTTACAATGCTGTAAGTAAAATCGTCTTAAAGGTGATGAAATCATAACTACATTTATTGGTTCATTATTATTGCTGCACGCGTGATATATATTGAATAACTTTATTTTGTGTGCTATCCAGGCTATAGTACAAGAGGAAGCGTAAAAGAGAAAATAAACGGTGCAGAATATACAAAGAAAGTGCAGATTTTTTTTTAAGCTCAGTGGCCCCAGTGTGATAGTTTGGAAGATTGGGAATTCATCCCTTGCATATAAGAGGTTTAAGCATCTAATAATAGCGGGGAAGACGCTGTTCTTGAATATGTGCTTTCAAGCTTTTGTATGCAATACCCGATGGGCGAGGGGAGAAGATGGAATGACCTGAGTGTGAGTGGTCCTTGATTATGTTGGTTACTTTCCCAAGGCAGCATGTGAAATGGCGATCGTGTCAATAGGGGCAGGCTGGTTTGCATAATGCAATTGGCTGCATTCACTACTCTGCAATTTCTTGAGGTCTTGGACAAAGCAATTGTTTAATCTCTTCCATTCTTCTCTCAAGACTTAAAAATTTAGAAAATACTACAAATTTTTGAAACTTTAAAATGCATCCATTAGCTCCAGTTTGAATTTTGAATTGTTTTTTCTTTCTCATAGGCACTTGATTTATTAACTCCTGCAGTTCCAGCCAATGCTGAGAGCAGACTGAAGGCCTATGTTAGAAGAGGGACAGCATTTTGTGAGTTGGAATTATATGTGGAGGGTAAGAGGATCTTTTAAAATTTAAGTGTATTTTTTCCTCTTTAACTTTCCTTTTATGAAAGTAGTGTTGTAACTTGTGAGGACTAAAGTTTGCAAGGATGATAGATGTGAATTAACCAAGCTTTGATGACATTGCTAAGTGACAATGGAACACATCTATCTGGGGCTGCTTCTTGAACTGGAAATGTAACCCAGATTATTTTTTCCTTTTCTTTGCCCAAGGGGACTGAAGCTCCCTCATTATCAATAATTGTTTTTTTGTAAGCTATTCTACTCTAGTGATTCATGGTGGACAGTTCCTGAAGTCTTGGTATTTATATTATTTTTATTTATTCAGCTGATGCTTTAATTTGCACTTTGACAGGTCTTCAAGATTATGAAGCAGCTCTCAAGATTAACCCAAGCAACACTGCAATACGGGCAGATGCAGAGAAGATACGTCGAGTGATTCAAGGAAATCCTCCTGATCCGTGAAAGCAATATGAAAAATGGCTCAGATTAACAAACAGTTAGCACATTTCTATCTTTCTCATTTTTGTTAAGACTTACAAAGATTTGTAATTCATGACAGCATCAAAACCAGGCATCTTTTGATTTTCTCAGGGGATTCTGAAATTGTCTTAAGGTGACAATAATGTTTAAATAAGTTGGAGGTCAGCATTAAATATTGGTGCTATTCTACTTGCATGAAGTAAAGTTGAATGCTATTTTGGATTCATGAACATTCATTTGCGAGCTGAGCAGTGACTGGGTAGAGGGAAGGAGATGCATTTCTATTCCTTTATCTAAATAAGATTGCCGGTTACCATGTTGCCACCAAAAACGAGGTTTTTAAGAATAATTACACTTTTTGTTACACATTCCAGATCACAGATTTTCATTCACCATGGACTCTTCCATTGCACAGAGGAGGAATTGTTTGTTTTCTCGGTTAATATGTTGCACAGAAACTTACTATAGAAACTAGTTCAGCACTGTTTGGGACCAAATAAGACCTGGGTTCAATCATGACCTGTCTGTGTGGAGTTTGCAAGTTCCCCCTTTGACTTCCTGATTTCTCCCGGTGTTCCATTTTCCTTCCATCTCTCAAAAAATTACAAATTGGTAGGTTAATTGGTTGCTGTAAATTATCAATATTCTGTAGATAGACAGAAAATGCTGGAGTTGTTCAGCAGGTCAGGGCAGCATCTCTGGAGAAAAGGAATAGGTGACGTTTTGGGTCAAGACTCTTCATCAGGGTCTGATGAAGGGTCTTGGCCCGAAACGTCACCTATTCCTTTTCTCCAGAGATGCTGTCCGACCTGCTGAGTTACTCCCAGCATTTTGTGTCTGTCTTCAGTATAAACCAGCAACTGTAGTTCCTTCTTACACCTATTGTGTGGATGATTGAGTAGAATCTTAGGGTAGAGAGGGCTGATTGGATTGTGTAGAGAATTAAATACACTAGGGTAGGATTAATGGAATTGGGTGCTGTGGCTATTTTACCCTAAGAGTCAAATATTTAATGTTTCCTGCTCAATCACCAATGTCAATTTTGTAAACAATCTAAGATGGACATCGATGCTTCTGATATTTGCAAAATAACAATAAATGTTCATGTTTTGGAATACCCTACGAGTTGATATTTTACCACCCAAGGTATTGAAATAGATTAATAATGCAACAATGGTGCATTTAGTAAATTTGAATAATTCAACTATATGCAAACTATTTTTAATTCATATATTATATTTTTAAATAAATAATTGTTATAAAGTCTTGAAAGGCGTTGCAAAGTATTTTTGAAAACACCACACAGTATACTTTGGAATGGTTAAACGGGGAAAGATAATGTCTGCATTGTCATGTTCTTTTAGGAATCTTTTTAAACCCAAAATGTTAAATCAATTAAAGATTTATTTCGTCTGGAACAAAGTAGTTGCTAAGGAGAATTCTGTAATATATGAATGAATATAAATAGTAAAACAGTGTTAAAAAACAAGGATAGAAGACTGGAATGAATTCAACTGTGAGCAATGTTTTCGACACGATAGAAGTATTCAATAAGCAAGAAAAGCATTGAGGACAAATAGTTGAGGTCAATAGGTTAGACCAACACCAATGCAGACAATATAACTCTAACATTAAACTCTTGGTGGATTAAGGTGATCAGGTTTTATTTTAAAATAATCTATTAATAGTCATAATGCCATAATAGACAATAGGTGCAGGAGTAGGCCGTTTAGCCCTTCGAGCCAGCACCGCCATTCAATGTGATCATGGCTGATCATTCACAATCAGTACCCCGTTCCTGCTTTCTCCCCATACCCCTGACTCCGCTATCTTTAATTGCTCTATCTAGCTCTCTCTTGAAAACATCCAGAGAATTGGCCTCCACTGCCTTCTGAGGCAGAGAATTCCAGTAGGAAATGATATGTCCAAATCAATTTGGACAAAGGAATATCATTTGCTTAGAATTACAATTATAAAATTGAAAAATATTGTACGATACAGCCACAACTGAAATCTTTTGAAAAAGTTAATGTTATAAAGAAGGAAATTGAAAAGAAAACAACTTAGCTTGGACCCATCAAGATGTGACAAATATGAATATTTGCAATTATGATGGAGCAGTATTGTGGGGAAATTTTTGAAAGACAGCAAGCAAATTTATTTTCCAATGTTTCCTCTTTACATAGGTGTGTGTTTTGAGAACCCATTCATAGATTTGCTATTTAGAGAGCATTTGGAAAGGTTTAAAATTATGTTTGCTTGGGCTACTCTAACACCACTTCCCAAAACGTGACTTTTGTCACCCATAAAGACAAGGTCAATGGAGATGTGAGAACACCATCACGTGCAGGTTCAAAAATGTAATTGCCAAGTTTCCAGCACCAGCAGTCTCTTGTCTCCTTCAGCTGCAGGTTTTCCTCCAAAACCGCACATCAAACTCATCTGGAATGATATTGCCATTCCTTCATCTCTGGCTCTAAATCATATCACAATCCTTGCAGGTATTGAATTGTTCAAGGCCCAAGTGACCTGTTCCTAATTTATTTATTTGCGCTGTAAGGCAGCAGCTCTACTGCTGTGTCATTCTAGTTGCTGCAAGTACAATACAATACAATACAATATATCTTTATTGTCATTGTACAGGGGTATAATGAGATTGGAAATGCGACTTCCATTCGATGCAATAAATTAATTAGCTAATCAACAGAAATTTAGACAGCCCAGAGAAACAAAATTAGAAACAGTTAAAACAGTATACCCTACAGTATAAAAGTATATCAAGTCAAGTCAAGTCATATCATATCATATCATATATCTACAGCCGGAAACAGGCCTTTTCGGCCCTCCAAGTCCGTGCCGCCCAGTGATCCCCGTACATTAACACTATCCTACACCCACTAGGGACAATTTTTACATTTACCCAGCCAATTAACCTACATACCTGTACGTCTTTGGAGAACAAATGGTGAACATTGCAGACTTGGTGTCCTGATGGTGGTGGGAATGGATACAACAGATGATCAAGCAGGCTGCTTGAAAGTGAATGCGTGAAGTTTAGTTTTGTTAGATAAGTAGGTTTTTCCCTTGTGTGGATTTTCTCACAACCTCCTACAAGACCAATATGACATTTGTCTTTCAGAATGTGGCCATCAAAGTTAATAATGGGGATGCCGAGTTACACTTAGAAACATAGAAACATAGACATAGAAAATAGGAGTAGGCCATTCGGCCCTTTGAGCCTGCACCGCCATTCAATATGATCATGGCTGATCATTCAGCTCAGTAGCCTGTACCTGCCTTCTCGCCATACCCCCTGATCCCTTTAGCAAAAAGGGCCACATCTAACTCCCTCTTAAATATAGCCAATGAACTGGCCTCAACTACCTTCTGTGGCAGAGAATTCCACAGACTCACCACTCTCTGTGTGAAGAAATGTTTTCTCATCTCGGTCCTAAAAGACTTCCCCCTTATCCTTAAGCTGTGACCCCTGGTTCTGGACTCCCCCAACATCGGGAACAATTTTCCCGCATCTAGCCTCTCCAACCCCTTAAGAATTTTATATGTTTCTATAAGATCCCCCCTCAGTCTTCTAAATTCCAGCGAGTACAAGCCCAGTCTATCTAGTCTTTCCTCATATGTAAGTCCCGCCATCCCAGGGATCAATCTGGTGAACCTTCTCTGTACTCCCTCTAAGGCAAGAACGTCTTTCCTCAGGTTAGGAGACCAAAACTGCACACAATACTCCAGGTGCGGTCTCACCAAGGCCCTGTACAACTGCAGCAGAACCTCCCTGCTCCTAAACTCAAATCCTCTTGCTATGAATGCCAACATACCATTCGCTTTCTTCACTGCCTGCTGCACCTGCATGCTTGCTTTCAATGACTGGTGCACCATGACACCCAGGTCACGTTGCATCTCCCCTTCTCCCAATCGGTCACCATTCAGGTAATACTCTGCTTTCCTGTTCTTGCCGCCAAAGTGGATAACCTCACATTTATCCACATTATATTGCATCTGCCATGCATTTGCCCACTCGCCTAATTTATCCAAGTCACTCTGCAGCCTCCTAGCATCCTCCTCGCAGCTAACACTGTCACCCAGCTTCGTGTCATCCGCAAACTTAGAGATGTTGCATTCAATTCCCTCGTCCAAATCATTAATATACACTGTAAATAACTGGGGTCCCAGCACTGAGCCTTGCGGTACCCCACTAGTCACTGCCTGCCATTCCGAAAAGGACCCGTTTATTCCTACTCTTTGTTGCTAAGTTATGCACAGGTCCTATCCCCACTGCCTCTTTAAAGTGGCATTCAGTGTGTAGTACTGATAAATCAACTCGGGAAGGTGAGGCAGTCAGTAATCTACAATACGGTTCCTTGCCCATGTTTAATCTGATGGCATGAGACTTCATTGACTCAAGCATTTTTGAGTATTCGCAGACGGCTCTATGTCTTTGTCTGATGTATGCTACTTCATTGCCACCATTTGATCTCTCCTGATATTGGCATAGATCTGATTCAGATTTGGAAAGTCCAGAAAGATTTCAGTCTGAGAATGTGTTTTTCAACCTGTTGCTTACCGGATGTTAACCAGATGTCCTGGTTAAATCCATTAACCCTTTTTGGTTTTATTCAAATTATCACTGTTTGTCTGTAATGATTCATAAATATAAGTAAAGCTATGTTCATTCTGATCATCATCAGTGATGAATAACCTCGTGATACATGTGTCTCTAAAGGTTAGGGTGCTTTTCAGGAGCACCTGTCTGTTCATAAGAATTGCACTTTCAGTACCTCCTGTTGGACAATGTAAATAGGAGCTAATCTTTCTGTTGCAGTAGGATATATTGTTTTAGTTAATCTCCTTTTAAACTGAGACAACTAAGACAACAAAAAACACTTATTGTTCCAAAAAATTATTGGAGCCCTTATAATAACATGAAAGAGTCGGTGCTTAAACCAGAAAATGCTGTAAATACTTGGCAGGTTAGATTGCTTCTGTGGGAAAAGAAACAAGAGCTATGTTTCATGTCAGACACACTTCATCAAAACTGGTAAGGAGACAAAAGAAGTTTAAGTGGGGAGGGTGGAGCAGGGAGACAAATCTGATAGCATAAAACTGGAGTAACTATGGGGATAAACTGTAAACACGGTTATTTGGTCAATGAGTGTAATTAGAGAGTGAGCTCATAGGCAAAAGAATACGAGAGTTATAAAGAGTCAGTGCTTGGACTCGGTGATGAAGCTCCTTTTGTTGACAAGGCAAAGTTCTTTATTTCTCGGCAGGTTGAGTTGCATTGCATTCACGCAATAGGCACTAATCTGAAGCCCGAGGCTGCCATGTTCCTTAAACCAAACTGGACACTTTCACTTGTTTTTACCTCAAAAAAGGTTCAGCACACAACTGCAGAGGCCCTTCTTCAGGATTAAAAGTTTCAAATCTTTGGAGAATGCCTGGCCAAATTTGCCGCTGTCTAAATCATTTAAATTCACTCTGGCAATTTATGTCTAACTTTGAAATCACTGGAGTCCAGGCCAAGAGAGTTGGGAATTGGTTTAAAGTTATAAAGTTTTTTTTGCAATTTTGCAGTGTGAATGATAGATGGAATTAGAAATCAAACACTAAACAAATGGCTGGAAAAGGCAGAAGAGCAATAAATGACAATCAGCTCTGCTTCTCCTTTCAGGTGAAAGAGACCAGGTTGTAGCCATGTCTTCCTGACGACTATGTCTGCAAGAAATATGTCCAACACGTGGAACGGTATTTCGACTCATTGATGTAGAAGGGCCAAAAAACCCCAGGAAGTATTGGTTGGGACTGGGACAAGAGGAGAGTGATAAAGGCTTTACCATTAAAGGTTGACCCTGATCTGGAACTCTACCGGAAAAGCTAGGAACATTTATCGTATTTAAATATCATTGGACATGTGCCAGAAGAACCTGACCTCAAGGCAAGAGACTGAAGGATGTACTGAAGGATTAGACTGATGAAAAAGACGCGCTGAATAAATAGCCCCTCGGGTCTTCAAATTTCCACGGTTCGATTCCTTTATCTGCAAATGTAAAATGCTAAACGAATGCAAAAGGAAAAAAAGTCACGGTAAAGATCTGAAAAAAACCTATATTATAGACGGGCAAATTACTACAGAAAATTATTTAAAAATATACAAACGATCAACTGTTTTTGTTTTATACACACACACACCAAGAGTTTCAAATTCCATCTGGTTATATACCATTCTCTCCCAAAATCTGCTATTGATTAAAAAAAGAACATTTGTCTTCAATGCCTTACTATAGTAACTAATACAGAACTGTAAGGGGGCTGAAAATCAAATCGGGAGTAAATCGTGAATTCTCTTCTTATCCGACTTGGTGTTCAGGGAGCCGTCACGATACATCCCACCGACGTGGAGCGCCTCCGAGAACGACTGCGATATCGGTTTGTAGACAGAGGGTGCAATGTCACAAGTCGGTTCATTGGATCCATAATCGGCAGAGGTTGTTCTGAACAGCGAATTCTGGGGTTTCACGAATGGAACCGGGGATCGTGGCAACGTTGGGATCTTTTCCATGCAGGAAAAGATAGGGTTTCCAGGATTCGCACAGGGAAACCACAGCTTCTTCTTATCCTTTGTCGCTGGGGGGCGGACGGGAATATGATCGGCGCCTCTCGTTTCCCTTTTGTCCTCAACTTGTGGAGCATACGATTGCGTGAGATCACCACTTGTGTCTTTGCATTCAAGGCCTGGTTTCAGGTCGTAACACATTGAATCCACGGGGACCTTTAAAGTAGTGGAAGGATTGAAATCATCACGCAACGGATCTTCCAAAGGACCCCCTGGAGTAAAACAGTAGGCGTCACAGATGGTGTCCTTAATGTAAGCTGCTGGAGCGATGGGTGTGCTGAGGTCAGCGCAGACTGAGTTTCTCAATCCATCCATCCCAGTATTTGGCGCACACGGATTATCCCACGCGGAGTTTTCCAAGTCCGCCCTTGGAGCAACGCACACTTCAAATTCATTAATTGGGTTGGGCAGCGGGGTTTGATCTTCACAAACTGCAGCTACAGACTCAGGCTTTGAAGCAAGGGATTTGTGGAGACAGTCGAACTCGCTGCCCTTAAGCAGGACCTTACGAGTCGGAGTTGAATTGAGATCGCTCAGCGGCTCATTAGACTTGAAGTCGTCACATTCTGGTTCTTTGAACTGGACCCTTCGAGCAGGCGATGGAACGTGACAGTCAGCCATGGTGACACGGTGCGATCCTCCTCGCTCCCCGAGGGCTTTCTCCGGCACCCTGTCGCCAACAGGCGCACCAGCGGGTTCCTCGCCGAGTCGGGGCTCCTCACTCCGGCGCCCTTTGGCCCCACTTGTTCCGTTCTAGGTTCCCCCTTTGCCCCGCTCTCGGCACCCCTCTCTGCACCCCTCTGCCCCGCTCGGCTCTCCTCTCCTTGTGCTCTCTGCACCCCTCTCTGCACCCCTCTCTGCACCCCTCTCTGCACCCCTCTCTGCCCCGCTCGGCTCTCCTTGTGCCACACTCTCTGCTCCCCTCTACCCCATGTTCTCTGCTCCCACTCTCTGCTCCCACTCTCTGCCCCTGCTCCCCTCTACCCCTGCTCTCGTCTCGCTCTCTGCCCCACTCTCTGCTCCCCTCTACCCCTGCTCTCTGCTCCCCTCTGCTCCCCTCTACCCCTGCTCCCCTCTACCCCTGCTCTCGTCTCGCTCTCTGCCCCACTCTCTGCCCGCCTGCTTTGTTGTGGCAGCGCTGCCTTGGTAACCGCGCCCTGATTGGGTTGTGTGAAGGTGACGTGTTCCGAGGCGGGCGCGGCGCGCGCTGCATTCTGGGCGCTGTAGTCCCGAGACGCGGTGGCCCGGCGCCGACTTCGAGAGGCGGGACTGCAAGTCCCACAATGCGGCGCGGCTTGGTGGGGCTTGTATTGACGCTTCGGGCGGTGGCGTCACTGCTCGTCAGTCAAAACATCACAAGGGCCGGGTGTGGATGGTGGTTTTAACCCGTCCACAGCGTGAGGCACCTCCGGCTGAGGGGAGGCAGGTAAGGCCGCCTCCGGGCCCCGCGTGCAAACGCGTCGCTGTCCATCGGGCGGACAGTCCAGCGATGTCCCGAGGCCGATCGCCGGCGCTGCCACTGGATGTGAAGCAGAGCACCAGGGCAGGGCAGGGCAGGGCCGGGCCTGTCTGGTCTTCCTGCCCAGCCAGCCTTCGCTCTTGTCCTTTTCAGCCCCGGGCCGGGTGCAGTGTGTTTCCCCATCAGCCTGTCGCCAGCGGCCACATTTGTCAAGCGGGGTTATTTGAGGCGGAGAACGAGCTCCTGCCGCACTCGCCGGCGATCGCGCTGTGGGTTGCGCAGGTCCTGATAACGCAATTATTGATGTATTGGCAAAACATAGGAAACCAAACATATTGATCGTGTATGTTGTTATCAAGTGTTGCTCTGAGCGCAATCCTTTGCGATAAGGCCAAAAACTATGTGGCAATAATAGGCATTTATCTTATAGTATATCTTTGTTTCACATGTAAAGTATTGTACATACAACGATTTCCTCATTTCATTATTTTTTAAAGCCAGCGTTATTGTAAGCTGTTGCAGTATTTATTTCTGCAATCCACAGCTCACCAACGAAACTTCTTCATTAACCATTTTCCACCTGTAGTTTATCAATGTTTATATTTTCCACAATGGCACAATTGAAATTGATAAATGGAGTTAAAGATTAACTATGTGAAAATACTCCATGGACTGGTGGCGGCGAGATATTATCTCACTATTTTGATTTTTTTGCCCAGACTGAGAATTTGGCTGGCATTTTCATTTTCGTGGTCTTTAGTCCCGCCAACAACAAATCCATATTTGGTTTTCTTTCACAACATTAGAGGATTTATTTCAATGGTTAGAACAATTTACCTAACTTCACCGTGTTGCTCAAATTTCTTGCATTGGTGCTGCAACGTAGGTATAAATTAATAATGTTGATTACCTGAGTATATATATTCAGGGCTAAGACGCATATTTGGAGATTTAAGGGTGTTTGGGTCATCAGGCAAGGACTTGGATGAGTTAGAATATCATTTTGAAGGATGGCAGAGAAGGCTTTCAAAAACCTGTGGCCTATTGTTTTGATTTGTAATATTGTTGTAACAGTAAACAGTGTTCTTGATTTACTTTGCTCATACCTTCCTTCCTTTATCATTTTAGAATCTTAATCCCTATCCTTTTGTCTTGTTTGGGATTTATAGAGATTGTAATTTACTGTGCTTTGAGACATTGCAAACATTAAATCCAGAACTATTCCTTTCATTGAAACTTTATAAGGCAGAGCAAAAGTTTTAAGAGCCTTTTTAACCTATTGAAACTATTCTAAGGTAGAAGATTGACAGGAAAGGTTAAGTGGGTAATGGCCAAATGCGAGCAAACAATACTAGCTTGGATGGGGCAGCTTGGTGAGATCGACCTGTTTTTGTGTTCTGACTCTGTGACAACTGTCTCAACATACAATTAAAATATCTTCAATAATGTACATGGCAATTTCACTGTAATCAGAAGAACATTATTACAGCAAAACATCACAGCAATGTGTAAAATAAGTATTCTATTGAAAGCCATAAATTGTACACATTATGAGCATTTAATGTTGCACATTAATCATGTAAATTGATTTAAAAACATTTTTCATATAGTTATACTGAAACATGTTTTGCTACCAGTGGTTCAAAGTAGATGAAATGCAAAGAAAATAGAGATGGCTTTTTGAAAATAAAACCTCTTATTTTTAAACCTTTGGTTTGAATCTGTGAGTGGGAAGATCATTTTGGGAGAAGCATAGCAGTTGCATGTACATGTAATTTGCAAATTTTTCATTGAACAGACACAGCATCTTTGATATCCATATATACAGTGCCCTCCTTAAAGTTTGGAACAAAGACCCATCATTTATTTATTTGCCTCTATACTCCACAATTTGAGATTGTAATAGAAAAAAAATCACATGTGGTTAAAGTGCACATTGTCAGATTTTAATAAAGCCCATTTTTATACATTTTGGTTTCACCATGTAGAAATTACAGCTGTGTTTACACATAGTCCTCCCATTTCAGGGCACCATAATGTTTGGGACACAGCAATGTCATGCAAATGAAAGTAGTCATGTTTAGTATTTTGTTGCGTATCCTTTGCATGCAATGACTGCTTGAAGTCTATGATTCATGGACCTCACCAGTTGCTGGGTGTCCTCTCGGGTGATGCTCTGCCAGGCTTGTGTTGCAGCCTTCTTTAGCTAGAAGGGCTAGAAGTCCCCTTCAGTTTTCTCTTCAGCATATAAAAGGCATGCTCAATTGGGTTCAGATCGGGTGATTGACTTGGCCACTCAAGAATTGACCATTGAAAAACTCTTTTGTTGCTTTAGCAGTATGTTTGGGATCATTGTCTTGCTGTAGAATGAACTACCGTCCAATGTTTTGAGGCATTTGTTTGAACTTGAGCAGATAGGATGTCTCTATACACTTCAGAATTCATTATGCTACCACCATCAGCAGTTGTATCATCAATGAAGATAAGTGAGCCAGTACCTTCAGCAGCCATACATGCCCAGGCCATAACACCCCACCACCGTGTTTCACAGATGAGGTGGTATGCTTTGGATCTTGGGCTGTTCCTCCTCTCCTCCATACCTTGTTCTTGCCATCACTCTGATATAAGTTAATCTTCGTCTCATCTGTCCACAAGATCTTTTTCCAGAACTGTGGTTGCTCTTTTAAGTACTTCTTGGCAAACTATAACCTGGCCATCCTATTTTTGCGGCTAACCAGTGGTTCGCATCTTGCAGTGTAGCCTCTGTATTTCTGTCCATGAAGTCTTCTGTGGACCGTGGTCATTGACAAATCCACTCCTGAAGAGTGTTTCTGATCTGTCGGACAGGTGTTTGGGGATTTTTTCTTTATTACAGAAATAATTCTGTCATCAGCTGTGGAGGTCTTCCTTGGCCTACCAGTCCCTTTGCGATTAGTAAGCTCACCAATGCTCTCTTTCTTCTTAATGATGTTCTAAACAGTTGATTTTGGTAAGCCGAAGGCTTGGCTGATGTCTCTAAGTTTTATTCTTGTTTCTCAGTCTCATAATGGCTTCTTTGACTTTCATTGGCACAACATTTACATGACATTGCTGTGCCCAAACATTATGGTGCCCTGAAATGGGGGGACTATGTATAAACACAACTGTGATTTCTATACGGTGAAACCAAAATGTGTAAAAATGGGCTTTATTAAAATCTGACAATGTGCACGTTAACCACATGTGATTTTTTTTAAATTACTAGTCTCAAATTGTGGAGTACAGAGGCAAATAAATAAATGATGGATCTTTGTCCCAAACATTATGGAGGGCACTGCATCTGCTATTTTTCTTTGTAAAAACAGATTTATTTATTTTTGCTTCATCTCATTATTTTGGCTATACACCTACTTAAAATCCAGGATATGAAACAATGGGATTATTACATTTTTAAAAAACAGGAAAATAACCTGGAAGTTTGGAGACCTTCAGTTTCACTACTGAAAGCTGTATTTACAGAAACACCCATAAAATGAAAACTCAATCAGCAGGCTTACTTGCATTTCTCCTGTTTTAGAAGTGGCATTGTAAGCTTTCTATATGGTTTACATTTTTAATAGATAAGGACATTGAAATAAAAATAATCAGGACGTATTTTATCTGATCAATGATATTTGGACCAGAACAGTAAAAAAAAAAAAGAATTGGGAATGGAATACATTAAATTAAAAACAAAACAATTGATTGTCTTAAAGCTTCAAATTCGGAATTGGTAATGGTAATTGTTGGACTGTAGTTTTTAGCTTGTGATTGGCCTAGATTAATTGTTTACCAGCAAGAAAGATTGTGATGAAAGCTCCACTTTTATTTTAAGCTGACTTTGTGTGTGCAGCTGTTTGTGAATAGAGAGTCCTTGCATTCTTGATAAGAGGCAGCTTGGAAAGATGGGTCACATGGTTGCTAGAACACAAGCAGCCTGCTTTTGCGGTATCATCTATTATTAATCCAAAGATTTCTTTACTAAAATTTAAATTATTCAAATGTACAAACTAAACAGTTTTAACCAGGATTATTTTAACTTTATTTTCCACAAATTTAAGAATTGGTTGGCGTTGACAGAATCCTTTTTTTTTTATAAAGCCCCAGAATTATTGACCACTAATGACATCATTAGCAAATGACCAAATAAAATAATTCTCGCATTCCCCTATATTAGGCGGAATGATTGCTGTGTGGAAGTCGGTTGACAACAAATTAAATTGCAATCTTAGAATTATAAAGTACAGCAAAGACTGATCCTTGCAACCCACCTGATGCATGCCCACTGTGATGCCCATCTACACTAATCCACATGCCCCCATATCGCCCTCTTCCTTTCCTGTCCAAGTATCTATGCATATGCCTTTTAAATGTTGCAGTAGTATCTGCCTCCACTTCCTTCCCTTTGCAGCTTCTTATGAAAAACACTCCTCCAATATCTTTTACATTTCTTTCCTCTCACCTTAATCCTGTGCCTTCTCGCTCGAGATACGCCAGCCCAGGGAAAAATACTTATCTATGCCCCTCATATATCTAGCCTATCCAATCTCCCCTTGTAACTACTGTCTTTCATTCAAGGGAATGTTTTTGACAATCTCTATTACTAACATTGTCTTTCTGTGGTGTGACAACCAGAACTGTGCACACTGCCCAACCAATGTTTATACAGCTGCAACATGACATCTCAAGTTTAATATTCAATGCCCAATTGATTTTTTAATTAATTTGAATATATCTTTGTTTTGCAGTTACCTGGGCTTGAAGATGTCAGAGAATTCCAGCGATAGTGAATCCTCTTGTGGTTGGACCATAATTAACCATGAAGTAAACTATTTTTCTCCAGTTTTAGCTCTTTAACTGTATAACTAATACTTCAGTGTGTGTCAATTCGCACCTTTAAAGAACTGAACATTTTTTTAAATAAAAGGAAGAAAACCATTAAAATCTTATTGCACAAAAAGGAATTTCCTTTGTGTACCAATAATGGTCTCCTCATCTCGGTCTTTACTAAATAGATGTGCTATTTTAGTGCATGCAGGTAGAAATGGAAAATATTTTCACACTGGCTTTCCAAGATGGCCATTTTCTTCTTCATAGAGTTGGTGTTGATATTGAAGTCAGGGTTAACTGACTAAACTTAATTACTGTTGAGACAGATAATGGGTCACTTTCTTGAACCTCTGCAGTCAATGCAAATAAGGTACCCCATCGTGGTGTGAGTTTGTGTCTTCAAAGATTCTGATGGGTAATAATGGGGAATTGACAGTATATGATACTGATACTGGGTAGGGTTAGGGTGAGGAAGGATAGGACAGGTGCTTTGAATCATATATTTGTTATTCTTGTCTGGATAATAGATATACATCTTGCTGTCATGATAGGCAGATGGTGGGGGTTATAAACAGTACACATGTTGCATGAGGTGCCATTGAAGCGACTAGGAAATTATTGAACCTCTTAGATTTGCAATTACAGGTTAGTCAAGAATATTTTGCACTCCTGACTTGTATCTGGTGAATGATTGAAAGATTAAGGAATATGATGCACTCACTGCAGGACATCCAGTCTTATGGTTTTTTTTTTACCAACTCTCTGTAATCTCAGTCTCTCTTACCTCACCCTGGGAATTCAGATATTTTCTACATTAGAGCGAAATGCTTCCTCTATGTCCTAATACCTGAAACTGGGGTGCATTCTTTTTTCAGTTGGACTAATGAAACCCTTACCCAGTGTCAGTACCTCATCATAATGCCTCCAATAGTCATCATGCTAAAAATACTTCTGCACCTCACCTGGTTACTTATTTATCTATTGGTCTATTTACTTCAGTTTAGTTTAACTACCGACATTGGAAATGGCAGCAAATTACCAACTGAAATTAGTAATTTCTTGGAGATATTCTGGATTCACATAAAGGAAACTTGACAAGTATTGTATGGCCAATTCTGAACTGAGGAGACAAATATGTAAGTTGGTAAGTTAGTGTCATTGCCAATGTCTGATTGAAAATGAATACATAATTAAACCAAATGGAGGTAAAAAGATCAACAGAAATAGATAAACAGATTGAGATTTACAGGTTATGCTGACAGAACCTCTCCCTTTGGCCCAAATCATCTATATTCACTAGGATATCTATTTAATCTGTCGTTTCATGGCCCACACCCCCAGTTCATCTAGATCCCATTGGAATCTTAGATAACCACCCTCGCTCTCCACAACACCCCTAATTTTCACAAGCTTGACATCTGCCTACAATGTTGTCGTCCAAATCATTAATATGGATGAAATCAACTGTGGATCCAGTACTGATCCCTGAGGTACATCATTGGTCACTGATCATTAATCTGAATAGCAACACACTGTTTCCACCCCCCTCCCCCGCTGGACAGGCAGAGACACGGAAAGACACACAACCTCCTGATTCCTTCCACTAAGCCAAGTTTGTTAATGTCAACCATAAACGTGGTTGGTGACCTCTATTGGTGACCTCTATTTGTGATTTAGCATTCAGGCAATTCTCTGAAAATCATAGAATTGCAAATGCTGAAAAGCTTCTTTCCTTTTTGCATCCAGCATCTGTATTTCTCTGGGTTTTTTCCTTTCCCGATAACCATGAGAATGGCTGCTGTGGATGTGGCTTCATTCCAACAGGACTCTGTGCTGTTCACAATCAATACTTGTAAAGATTCCTATGTAGAATTGTGAAGTGTCTTTGAAAAATTTCCAACTTAATTTTTGGGCAAGTATCTTTAACATTATTTCATCTGGGAATATGGGATGAGGCATTTGTAAAGCAGTTGGGCAGAAGTTTGATCAGTTCAGCATATCAAGACTTCTGATGAATGGTTGCAGACTTGAAACATTGACTGTTTCTCCTTCCATAGCTGCTGTCTGACTTCTGGGTTTTTTCTCCTCACTATTTTAGTTTTTTGTTTCAGATTTTCAAAGTTTTTGGATTTTTTTTCATATCAAAATGTACGCCAGTTTATCTTATTATAATACAGAAGATCTTTTGGCTCATCAAATTCATGGAAGCTCTCAGCAGACCAGCCCCGTCAATCTCATTTCCCCCCTCTTTTTTCTTTTCTGTACCCCTTCAACTTATTTTGCATGCCCAATGACTCTTCTTTAAATCTGTTAGCACTTGCCTACAATAATGGGAAACTTACTGTAGCTAATCAACGCAAGGGTGCATTTATCAGGGTAACTCCTTGGCCACAAACTCCACACAGATAGCATCCAAGGTCAGGATTGAGCCAAGTCCCTGGAGTTGAGATAGCAAGTGTTAACCACTGCACTACTCTGCCATCTGTTTCAAACCAATCTCTCCAGCTACAGATTACACAGAATGTTGGTAAGAATCTTATGTGTATGCACCACGATATTAAAAAAAGCTTAAACCATCAAAGATAGACACAGCTGCGGATCAGATGTATTGATTACAATATGCAGAAGTGGAAGTATTCTGAATACAACAGATTATGGTGTCCTAAAAAACTTTTACAAATATAGAAAAATACAATTAATTTAGAGGAATTGAGTCACTCTCGTAAAATCAAATGTACCAACCTAGGGTCCTGGTACATTTTAAATTCTACAGCTAAATTTACAGCTGTTCAGGCCAGTCTGCCATGCCCAACATTTACGTTCTCTGTTCTTTGGCAAGCAGTTAAGAGTGTTAATGAGCTAAGTGGGATATTATCAGATGTGAATCAGGATGTGAATCAGGAGGCTGCTTATGCAACACAAAACAGTACAACACAGGAACAGGCCTTTCGGCCCACGATATCTATGCCGAACATGATGCCAAATTAAACTAATCCCTTCTGCCTGCACATGATCAATTTCCCTCCATTCCTTGCATACTCATGGCTATCTAACAGTATCTTAAACACCACTATCGTATCTGCTTCCACCAGCACCCCTAGCTGCTCATTCCAGATACCTATCACACTGTGTTATTAACAAAGATGCCCTGCCCATCTCTTGTACTTTAAAACTATATCCTCAAGGTGTGTTTGTTTGTGTGCGTGTGAAGGATAGGCATTGTAGTCTTGACTCCAATGTCTTGAGCCCTTCCCCACTCTACCAATGCCTCATTATTTTATAGATTATTCTAGGATAGAACAATTTCTTTGCACAAAGGTTCTGGTGTAAAAAAAATTAAATTACTTTTGGTATTCCTTGATCGTTCAATAATTTGGTATTCTTGCCCCAATCAATCATTCCGGCCACTCAGTTTATTCAATGGGTTATGTAAAATGTTAAAGTTCTGTGGTGTCTTCCAGTGAATGGAAACTAAGTTTCTTTATGTAGACTAAAGCATGAGTACATTTTTGACCAATCAGTACTATAAACCTTCCAACATACGTTGAAGGTGCTGTAATGTTCACAGCAATTAGATTGTTCATGCTGTGTTTATGCTATGGTTAAATATGACCATGGCCAATGCTTTTAATATTGTGTGTAAATCACAATTCCTCTTCATTTCACATGACGCCCAGTTTTAAGTTGTTTGTAAGAAGTTGAATACTTTGTTATGAATTCAAGTATATTTTCTCAAACAGTATTGATGGTGGGAAATGGCTATCATTTATTATGTTGATATGCAGAAGAAATACAGGAGAAATGGGAAACACTGAGCTCTTTCACGTGATCTTTGGCTCTCCAATGACCATGTTTCAGTTTGATTCTAGTATCTCAATCTTATTTGGAAAATTATGGGAAATACTGTTTATTATTTTGTTTTTATTCTGATGTATCTTTACAAATATTTTAGTAAGGAGTTTTCTTAAAGCATCTGTCACACAGAATGGGGGAGTGGGATCAATCATCCAGCAGGACTGGACCGACTGAACTTCATGTTTGTGCAATTCAAATCAAAACTAAGATGATGTTTTAAATTATCTAATTATGATGAGAGAATGTTAAGAAGACTGCTGTTACTGTTTTGATGTGGTGCTTAAGACTAAATGCACTAAATTATTTTGTGCTGTTCACGTACTATATTAAAATAGTCTGGAACTTTACTGCTGTATCATAACGTATGTTCACCTTGTCGCTTAAAGAGTACAAAGTCAGATAATTGTGTGTGACACTACGCAGTTCTTTGATAATCTGGGTATTCCTGTAATTATCGTGTAGTTAAAGATGCTCTCTTGGTAGCAGAAAATCTGAAAGCTGTGTAGGTAGAGACATTATGAGCATTACATTCAAGCATAGAATATGCATACCATCAAATTAAGAGTAAACGTAACTTTTTGAACTTGCTTGTAGTGATACTTGATAACTGATGATCTCCCTTTGGTTAGGGTTCTGATGTGGAGGTACTCAATTCAGACAAGGGAGAGGCGGAATGCACTTTGCAGCCTTTAACAAATCAACAAGTTGACCAATCATGTGAAATACAAGGTAAGCATAATAGCCAATGGAGATTATTTTCATTTTCTGCTAAAAATGTGTATATATGCAGGTATATAAAGCTTTATGAATGCCTAGTTTATAACTCCCACCTCCTTTCTTGAACGTGGTGCAGTGACTGGGGTTCAATCCTTACCTTGGGTGTTGGCTGAGTGGAGTTTGTACTTCCTTTAGGCGCTTCAATTTCCTCTCACACCCAAAAATTGTGCAGCTTGATTGACTGCTGTAAATTGTACCCGAGTGTAGGTGAGTGATAAAAGCTGAAGGGCAGTGAATCAGAAATGAAATGGATTAAAATATGATTAGTGTAAAAATGGATGCCAGGTGATTGGCGTGGACTCTGACTCAATGACTTGCTTACCTTGACTTCTCCTGCATGGATACAGTTTGGGAACACTGGACAGCCATTGTCATCCTGCCCGGGTGACTATAATTCATACATGGGTCTTACAGATTACCAGTTTCACAGGCAACCAACTAGGTTAGAATTCTGTTGTCTTGCTAACCAGGAGAAGTTAATGATCAGGAGATGGGTCCCCACCTAATTTGTCCCCTTTGTTTTCCTCTGCAACCATACCATCTGACATCAAAGTTCAGACAGATTCTGAGTATTTGTTGGTTCAGTGGCTGAGATGTTAAGTTGATGAACATTTTATTCCACTGAGCCTTGTTGCATCAGGCAAAGTTAAATTCTGGAGAAAAAAATCATAACTAAAAGATCTTTCAATGATCTGAAGTTTCCATTGCAAATGCATGATTTTCCAGTGTAGATTACATGTTTTTCTGCCATAATGGAATCTTTAACTTGCTTGCTTTCCTGAAAGAATATTTCCCAATTTATGGAATAAGTAGTCTTTTTAGTTCTATTAAATGGTTAACTTCTATGCTGCTTGGATTAACTGGTTTCTCTTTAATCAGATAGAAGGTGGTCATAGAAGCTCCATTATTTCCCTTTCCTGTCATTCGGCTCTATGAATGGACCGAGAATTGGCTTGATTTATCAAGCACAAGATTTGCCATCTGTAGTCTGTGGAGGATCACTGACAGCAGCTTTGGGAATTTTGTACTCAACCTCAAGCTTGAAAATCCTTCAATTTTAAGGGGCAATGTTGATGGTTTTGGTGTCATTGTAATATTGAAATCAGGACCAGTAAATCGGAGTAATTTATTATGGATTTTCTTTAAATGGAAAAGCTATGTTATATTTATTGGCTCTTGCTATGTAGCTCTGTAATAGTGTTTTCCTGAAAACAGGCTAGATTGCTAACCCTAGAGAAGAAATAAACATTGTAGGAATCGCAAAACTCCTGTTTCAATAACTTAATGACCTCTTGTTCTTCATAAAATTTTCAAACTTTGAAACATTTTATTCTCTGTAATTTGCTTTGCAGCAGAAGGCAGTGAGCACACAGAGCCCAAAGTGGAAGATCTCAGTGCTTCAATTGCATCTGAGGAAAAGGAATTGGTATCCAAGGTGAGCTCACAGTCAAATTGCCTTTAATGAACTTGCATTTGCAGTATTCAATTGGATAGTTGGTTGGTAATAACTGGTTGCTCTTTAAATAATAAAGTTGGAATTATTAACATTTGTAAAGTGTTGCCAGAAATTTGATTCTAAAAGAAATAAATAACTGTAGATTGGCTAATTAATTATAGACAATAGGTGCACGAGTAGGCCATTCGGCCCTTTGAGCCAGCACCGCCATTCACCGTGATTATACTGGACTGTATTTTGTTTAAATGCATTATTGCCACCTGCTGGAAGTTTTGGTACAGCTTTAAGTTTCATTCCATAATAGATAGGAAGTTATCATAAACAAGGAAGTGCAGCTCAAAAAGGAATAACCTCAGGGTGTACGCAGTGTAATTCACTTGTGTTTAATCTGCTGCTATCCTTCCTCACAGAGTTTGTTAGACGCAATGTCTTTTCACATTTGAATACAGTAAAGCATCAAACGACAGCTCGTCTCTACTGGTCTTTATTGGATCAATTGTTTAGCTTGTTGGATAGCTGGATAGGGACATTCGGCGAGTCCATTATAGTGATCATGGCTGATCATCCACAATCAGTACCCCGTTCCTGCCTTCTCCCCATTTCCCTTGATTCTGCTATCATTAAGAGCTCTATCTAACTCTCTCTTGAAAACATCCAGGGAATTGGCCTCCGCTGCCTCCTGAAGCAGAGAGTTCCACAGCTTCACAACTCTGAGTGAAAAGTGTTTTTCCTCATCTCCTTTCTAAATGGCCTACCCCTTATTCTTAAACTGTGGCCCCTGGTTCGGGACTCCCCCAACATCGGGAACATGTTCCCTGCATCTAGCGTGTCCAACCCCTTAATAATCTTATGTTTCAATAAAATCCCCACTTATCCTTCTAAATTCCAGAGTATACATGCCCAGTCGCTCCAGTCTTTCAACATACGACAGTCCCGCCATTCCTGGAATTAACCTCGTGAACTTACTCTGCACTCCTTCAAGAGTAAGAATGTCCTTCCTCAAATTTGGAGACAAACTGCACACGATACTTCAGGTGTGGACTCACTAGGGCCCTGTACAACTGCAGAAGGACCTCTTTGCTCCTATACTCAACTCCTCTTGTTATGAAGGCCAACATTCCATTGGCTTTCTTCACTGCCTGCTGTACCTGCATGCTTACTTTCAGTGACTGATGAACTAGGACACCCAGATTTAATTGTATTTCCCCTTTTCCTAACTTGACACCATTCAGATAATAATCTGCCTTCCTGTTCTTACCACCAAAGTGGATAACCTCATATTTATCTACATTAAACTGCATCTGCCCACTCACACAACCTGTCCAAGTCACCCAGCATCCTCATAGCATCCTCCTCACACTTCACACTGCCACCCAGCTTTGTCATCTGCAAATTTGCTAATGTTACTTTTAATCCCTTCATCCAAGTCATTAATGTATATTGTAAATAGCTGCGGTCCCAGCACTGAGCCTTGCGGTACCCCACTACTCACTGCCTGCCATCCTGAAAGGGACCCATTTATCCCTGCTCTTCGTTTCCTGTCTGCCAACCAATTTTCTATCCATGTCAGTACACTACCCCCAATACCATGCGCTCTAATTTTGCCGACTAATCTCCTTGTCGAAGGTTTTCTGAAAGTCGAATTACACCACATCCACCAGCTTTCCCCTGGCCATTTCCCTAGTTACATCCTCAAAAAATTCCAGAAGATTAGTCAAGCATGATTTCCCCTTCGTAAATTCGAGCTGACTTGGAACGATCCTGTTATTGCTATCCAGATGTTCTGCATTTTCTTCTTTTATAATTGACTCCAGCATCTTCCCCACCACTGATGTCAGGCTAACTGGTCTATTATGTATCCACCGCTTTTCTAATTTACACAAACCTTAAAATTTTCCTTGTAATTTATGATTTCATCAGAAGTTATTGTGTATATTTGTCACAGCCTTTCTCTTTTGGAGCTATTTTCTTTGAAAATCAACAGAAGCCAATGAGCATATGAGAAGACTGAAACAAAAGATTTTGGGGCATTTTCAGTGGTCTAGAAATTCTAATGGGTAACACAATGTTTTCTAATTATTAAAAAGTTAATGTCTAAACAGGTGAATGCTTAGTGTTTTTCATTGAATATCCTTGGTGTACAATATTGTTTTGTGCAGATGAGACCCAATCAATATCATGGACCAACATGACAAATGATTAGTACAGGTGTCAGAGGTTATGGGGAGAAGGCAGGGAGGGAGGGAGAGATAGAACAGCCATGATTGAATGACAGAGTTGACTCGATGGGCCAAATGGCCTAATTCTACTACTGTTGCTTATGAACACTAAACTGAATTTGAGTTGAAGGTGAGGCCTGCTTTGGCATAATTAAAAATGAGGTGACTTCACCTGGCTGTTGCCAGGGTGACAGAATTATTCATTTTATCCATTTGTTTCATATTTCTTGGTTGAATGGTGTGTTCTTGTCACCTGGTATGCAGAGAAAGCCATTTATGCAGTATGGATCTGAAGGCTAATGTTTTTTATTTATTTCAGAGGCAAGAAAATGTGTTTAATTGATGAACCTGTATTGCCAGCTTGATGCTGCCAAATAATAATTGAAAATGTGAAAACCTCAGTTGTATTTCATGTTTTTTTAAATCTTTCTTATTCAAGAGTTAAAGATTTATTTGGCATAATCAATAGAGTTAGGTTTGGGTTCACATCTTCTACTGGGACTGAAAACTATTTTCAGCTTGGTGTGTGTTTTTGAGCACAGGATACTATTGAAAACCACTTATTATCTTGAACTGTACGTAATTACAGCCATCTATTTCCAATGCAGTTTTGGAATTCCAGCCACCCTTGGGAATCACTTACCGCTTCAGAAGTCAAAGCATTCTAAATGGGATTGGGTTTTGAAAGATTGTTGTTACTGAAAGGCAATAGGGTTAACTTCCGGAGGCTTCTCTGTTTATCAAAGCTTATCTGCAGCTGTTCCAGTTTCAGAGAGCAAAGTGGTAAAAGGTGTTTGTGTAGCTCTTCTGCATTCTTGCAGCTCTTCTGTAAAAACGTATGGCTGACAAGATGGGGAATTTCTGTGTAACCGTATCATTTCCAAGGGTAAGAAACTAGCTGCTGTCTTCAGTAAAGAACAAGGGAAGAATATAGCAGTATTTATGAAAGTTATCTGTACAGTAACAATCAAGCACATGGATAATACAAACTGCAATTTTCTTGTTGAGAAAAAAGCTACATTTATTATTGGCCTCCTTGGCTAATATGTTCACAGCAGTTTAATGTTTTACATGGTGGTATGTACCAACTCGGTTTGATATTTAGTTTTAGCCCAGATATGATATTTCAATATAAAAGTATCCTTTTTTAGTTTGTCTTTTTGATTTAGTTTGTTTTTGTGTGTTTGTCTGAGTCTATGTCCTGTGAAGCTACTGCATGCACAATTTTAAGCATACACTTAAACTTGAACTTGGCTGTCTCCTCTCAGGCTACATGCAGAGCCTGTCCTGACATATGGTCTGTCCATTTCCCTCCCTCCACAGATGCTGCTCAACCTGCTGAGTTCCTCCAGCAGATTGTTTGTTGCTCCTTATAAATATCTACCAAGTTTTGAGCAATCTCACCTGTAGGGCAAAGTATTTAGTAGGGAGAGAAGGTCAATAAATATGCCAACACCGCATATAAAACTTGAATTTTGAGGGTAGACAATAAAACCTTGTTGAATGCCAAAATCTTTATAATGTATTTCAAATTTAAGTGATATAATTTCTGAGAAACACTCCTAATTGTGAAATGTGCACTTGCAGTGTCGGTTGCATTTTATGGATTTGATTTGCAAAAGTAAATTGCCATGCAAACTTAATTTTTTCTTTGTTAAAAACTAACAGGGCACTCTTGTTTATATATTGTTTTAACCAGGCACCAAAAGAAGAATTGGCTGATGACAGTACTTTTGTTGGTGCAACCAGTGATGATTCAGATATTGTTACCCTTGAGTCACCTCCTGTGGAAGATCTGCAGACTATTCAAGAAGCAACTGAAGATGCAGAAACAGAACACATAAATGATGATGAATTGAACCTAGGCTCGTCCTCCAGCAGCCAGTATACTTTCGCCCCTCCCGAAACTGGTAAGAACAGGTTATTTAAAGTCAAGCTTGAGTGCAAGGTAATGATTATTCTCGTCAATAAGTTAAATCTGCATTGAAGATATTTGAGTAGGTGTAGATTTCACAATTTAACATCAACTCATAACTTAATTTATTGAATACTCTACCCTTTTATTGAGATTAAAAGACAATTTCTTTATTATTCTAATAACAGATACCTGCCTTTGACATTCAAACTAATGGTAATTATGTACACATTGAACACATTTTATTTATATTGCAACTACTTTGGATCTTTGAATTGACAACTTTGTAAGATGATTGATCAAAACTGAAGCTAAGAATAATGAATGCTTGAAAACCGATTTATAAGCAGTCAAAAAAAAATCGTGTTTGTAAGTTCACTGTTATAGAGGTGAATGTGACAACTATGCCAAGCTTCACCCACAGAGCTGACCTGAATACAGATTTATGTATTTTCTCCACAAAATGCTGGAGTAACTCAGCAGGTCAGGAGAGAAGGAATGGGTGACGTTTCGGGTCGAGACCCTTTTTCTGTCTGAAGAAGGGTCTCGACTCGAAATGTCACCCATTCCTTCTCTCCTGAGATGCTGCCTGACCTGCTGAGTTACTCCAGCATTTTGTGAATAAATATGTATTTTCTCCCTTTGTTCTGGGTCACAGAGAACAACAAAACAATTGCTTCTATTGGTCCTATTTGTTTAGTTTGATGTTATGCTAAAACCACCGGTTTTCTACCAATATATTTCTTCAGGTTAAGTTCTTGGCAATAAATACAAATGTCTGGGTTTTGCAGATTCAAATACACTTGCATATATTTCCTTATGTTCCTTTCCTGTTTTATTCCCATCATTTCTAACTTCTGGGAGCTTATGAACATTTATTTCTAAAACAAAAAGCAACGTGACCTCTGAGTGCCACAGTGCACTCCAAAAATAGGGGAGTGGTTTTGAAAAGTTGTTAGTATTATGTCAGGATGCTTTGCGTAGCTGCTTGAATGGCTCCTATGCTGAGTTCTTGACACCTTGGTTGGTGCCAAAGCTTAGGGCAGTTCATGTTGGTATTTCTTATAGTTTTATATTTGCAGATATTTTTACACCAGAGGGAGTCTTTTGGTCCACTAAGTCTATTAAGGCTTTAAGCACAATCATATTAATCCCACTCGCCCACTTAGATCCCTGTAACTTATTCTATCTAACCAGCTACCTATAATAGGGCTATTTCACAGTCGCCAATTAATGTAAGATCCAAACACTGGAATTTGGGCGAAAACTGGAGTATTGGTGTGGGGAACCCTGTAGTCACAGGGAGAACATACAAACTCCACACAAACAGCGCCAGAGGTCAAAATCAGACCCTGGTCACAGAAGCTGTGAGACAGATGCACTACCTGTCGCATCTCTATGGTATCCTGTTAAGGAAGTTTAGTTAGAAAGTTCACAGGAAATAAAAGATACACTTGCAGTCTGAAGAAGGATCCTGACCCAAAACATTTTCTGTCCATTTTCCTCCACAGATGCTGCCCTACCCACTGAGTTCCTCCAGCACTGTTTTTTACTCAGCATCTTGGCTACCCCAGCTTCCGGGATACGAGTGGTCCCTGGAAACCTCCCAGCTCCTTAAAATAAGTGTCCTTTGATGCCTTTTATTCAAATGGATTGAGAACCACTATTCCAAAAGACCATGTAATTGCTCTTTGAGTCCTTTCTAAATAAAGCTTGATTTTCTCCTGTCTAGAGAAACGTGATGACCATTTTCCATGCTGTATCTCCAGAGCCCACGACAGTGAGCATAAGAAGATCTGGAACTGCTATGTTTGTGTACAGGTGGAAATAGGGAACCATTTATTCAACAACATTTGAGGGACTGCCTTTACAATGACTTTACAATGAGTTTGCGTAATCTTTACAATGTTTTTCTATTTTAGTATCTGCAGTAGAAGGAAGCATGAATGAATCTAGTAGCGATGAAACCAGTGGTAATTCCAGCCCAACTCTACGGAGACGACGCATTCGAAAAAGAACCCTATCATCTTCTGAAGCAGAGGAAAAACCAGGGGAGGATGTGGTGGATGGAGAACAGCAGCAGCAGCAGCAGCATCGATTCAATACCACTCTGAATAAATGCATTTTACTTGCACTGGTTATTGCTTTCAGCATGGGATTTGGGCACTTCTATGGTAAGTTCAGCTTGTAACCTTGTCTCCTTCCTCCATATAGTAGGTACCTCAAGGTGCTTCTCAGAAGAGAAAATGGGAAGAGAAAGAAATGGTTAAGATTAAAATTTAAACGAGAGAGGCGGGAGGATGGGTACCAGAGTATTAGATTAGAAATTGGGAGAGTATGGGAAGGTAGAGGTTAGGACCAATAAGTCTTGAAAGGAAGGATAGGCAGGGAGAAGCAGGGGTTGGAAAGAATATGGTGATGCTGAAAAGGTGAAATGTGTTTATTTCAATACAGGGAATATTGCAGAGAAAGTAGACTAACTTAAGAGCCTGGATTGGTGCTTCAGACAATGATGTTGTAGCCATTGCAAAAAAGTGGTTGCAAGAGGGACATGACTGGCAGCTTAATGTTCTGGTATTTCGACGTTTCAGGAGTGATCGAGAGGGAGGCAAAGAGGTGGAGGATTTGCAGGAAAACTGTCACGGCAGCACTCGGAGGAGCTGGAGAGTTTGTCCGCTGATCTGTATGGGTAGAGCTTATAAATAAGGAAGGTGCAAGCACACTAATGCAATTGTACTGTAAGCCCCCCAATAGCAAGCGGGAGATGGGAACAGATATGCAAACATATTATTGAAAGATGCAAAAGCAGCAGGGCCTTGGATGGGGCAGAATATGTGAGGTGTATCCAAGTGTTTCTAGAAACAGTATGTGGATAGTCCAACCCGAGAAGGGAAACATATTGGACCTTGAGTTGGGAAATGAGCCTGGCCAGGTGACTGGTGTTTTAGTGGAAGAGCCTTTTGGGTATACTGATCACAACTCCATTAGTTTTAAGATTGTTTTGAATCTGGAGAAGGCTGAACCTTGCAGGAGTTAAATTACCTAAATTGGAGTACGGTAAACTACAATTTTATTAGGCAGGAGCTCTGGTGAGTACACTGGGGGCAACTGCTATTGGGCATGTCTATATCTGACGTGGGAGTCATTTAAAGACCTGTTGGTCGAAATTCAGAACCAGCACGTTCCAGTAAGGAGGATAAATTTGGTCAATAAGAAAAAGGAAGTGCTTGCAAGGTGTAAGGGGATGAAATCAGACAGGGCTTTTGAGAAATAAAAAGAAAGGAAAGAACTCAAGCAGGCATTTATAAGGACCCAAAAGGGGCCTGAAATGCCTTTGGCGAGTTGGATTGAAGAAAATTCCAATGCTTTTTATACCTATATTACAAACAAGATGGTACCCAGGTAGAAGGTAGGACTGCTCTAGGATCAAGAAGGGAATTTATGCGAGGTGTCGATGGAGGTAGGTGAGGTACTAACCAGGTACTTTGCATCTCTTTTTACCAAGGAGAAGGACTTGGGGGGCAGTGAGATAAGTGCAGAGAATAGGTTAATTGGCCTACGTAAATTGCCCCTAGTGTGTAGGGAGTGGATGCGAAAGTGAGATAATATAGAACGAGTGTTAATGGGGGATAGATGATCGCCGTAGACCAGTTGGGCCAAAAGGCCTGTTTCCATGCTGTATTTTTTGCAATCAATCTTTCAATCAATATTAATATGCAAGGGCATCTTAAGGTTAAGGTTGAGGTGATGTGGGTGTTCTTAAACTATTAAAGTGGTTAATTACCTAGGACCTGATGTGATATATCCTAGGTTATTGAGAGAGGCCAGAGAGGAAATTGCAGAAGCCTTGACGAAGATCTTTGCGTCTTCTCTAGCCAGAAGTGACATACTGGAGGACTGGAGAGTAACTAATGTTGTTCCTTTATTTAAGAAGGGAACCAGGGAAAATCCAGGGAATTATATGTCCGTGAGCTTCATGTCAGTAGTGGGAAAGCTTTTGGAGAAGATTGTTTGGGATAGGATTTACACGGGATATAGATCAGCTACAGAAACGGGTGAGGAAATGGCATGGAATATAATCTGAGCAAGTGTGAGGAAAGATGTGGGGGCTTTGGAAAGGGTGCAGAGGCAGTTTACCTGGATTAGAGGGTATGCAGTACAGGGAGAGGTTGGGCGATCACGGGTGGCGCAACAGTAGAGTTGCTGCCTTACAGCAAATGTAGCGCCGGGGATCCGGGTTCGATCCCGACCACAGGTGCTGTCTGTGCTGAGTTTGTACGTTCTCCCCGTGACCTGCGTGGGTTTTCCCTGAGATCTTCGGTTTCCTCCCACACTCCAAAGACGTACAGGTTTGTAGGTTAATTGGCTTGGTTAAATGTAAAAAATGTCCTTCGTGGGTGCAGGATGGTGTTAATGTGCGGGGATTGCTGGTCGGCGCAGACCCGGTGGGCCGAAGGGCCTGATTCAGTGCAGTATCTCTAAACTAAACTAAAACCTGGATTGTTTTCTCTGGAATGCCGGAGGTTGTGGGGAGACCTTGTAGAAGAATATAAAATTGAAAGGCATAGCTCGTGGAGACAGAATCTTTTTCTCAAATAGGCATAGCTTTAAGGTATGAGGGGCTAAGTTTAACGGAGATGTGTGGGGCATTTAAAAAAAAAAATCACACAGAGGGTGGTGAGTGCCTGGAACGCACTGCCAACGTTGTTGGTTGGGGCTGATATGAAAGTAGAATTTCTGAGACTTTTGGATAAGAATATAGATATGCAGGGAATGGAGGGATATGGATTATGTACAGGTAAATAAGAGATGGTCTTGACGTCATGTTCGACACCGACATTGTGGGCCGAAGGGCCTGTTCTTGTGCTGTACTGTTCTATGTTCAACGTTTTGAAAAGGATTTTGAAAATAGAGAATAAAAGAAGAATGGAGAGAGGTTTAGTGTAAAACTCAGTTGAATACATTTACAAAGTGAATTGAGGGAGGGGGAAATAGAAAATTTGTTCTGTAGCCTTAGATAGTGCAATCTTGTTACATTAGTTTGCTATTCTTTTCTTAAGTTTACGGTATCACTGAGCTAATGCAGACTATTGTTTTTGATTCTGCTACATTCTTCTTGGTGACCTTTATAACCTCTGCTACCTGTCCACCTAGAAAGTATGAGAGTTATATTTAAAAATTACCTAAGATAGACACAAAAAGCTGGAGTAACTAATTTTCTTGTTAGTTCATTGAGAAGGCTGGAAATAAGACATCATTATGGTTTATGCAGAGGGCACTCATTGTTTAGGGGTAGGATTGGGATGACTTGTCAGAGAGAACTATACTGTACAGTAAACCCTCGTTTTGACAGACCTTTTTATAACGGATTTCAGTTATAGCGGTCGAACCTACCGACGGCTGCCAACGCCACCCTTAGCTCCCACAGCCTCCCCGGCCGCATGCCTACAGACCCGGCTGCCCTGGCCCCCAACCCCTCTCCAGCTGCTTCCAGGCCGTTGCTGCTACCGCCGACTTTTACCTGTATTCCAACTGCCCACAGGCCACGACCATTGATTCCACCGATCCCCGCCCCTCCCCTGGCTGCCAGCAGGCCAGGGCCGTCAACTCACTTGGATTCAGGCCCAGTTCTAGATTGGGATTCTGAAGAAAGGTCTCGAAACGAAAAGTCACTTATCCATGTTCTCCAAAGATGCTGCCTGACCTGCTGAGTTACTCCAGCACTTTGTGTTCTTTTGTGCATCAACCAACAACTTTTTGGTTCTACTACTTATACAATGATAATATCATACTTGGTTATAGCGGACATTTGGCAATAACGGACAGCATTCTGCCCCCCTCTGCATGGCCCATTATAGCAAGGGTTTACTGTATTTTGTTATGTCTCAGTTGTCGTTGGTTACTAAAATGCAGCCTTAATGGAAATACCTATCATGAGGAATTTAAAAATGTGTATGTGAAAGACTACAAACAGGTGCAGAGGACTTGTGTTATACTTTTTTCTTTGGTTCTTGAAGCCATCTGTTGGCATATGCTTGTTTTACAATCGAAAGATAATATAAAGAAAAAAGCCGATGAAAATGCATGCTTTCAGAACACATTACCACCTTTCAATCCTGAGATTAAACAGTAAATTGAACTGCCAACTGTCACGTGCTCATTCGTCCGAATTTGGGGAAATGAGCTTCCAAACCTTCCATGCGTGTGTTATTGGTGTAATGCATTTGGTTTAAAGGCCAGTCTGGTGTGAAGTGACGTACAGTTTTTTGTTCTGTATTGTGGCTTATAGTTAGTTTTTTATGTATTTTCAGGTGAATTTGAAGGTAAGATTGGCAGTGAGTACAACAACCAAAGCCATGAGAATTGTGTGGAAATATTTTATCAAATTTACATGCATTGCAATGGTAACTAGAGACTCGGAACCGGCCTTGACACTGCAAGCTTTATTGCTCTAAATGCTCTTAGGTTTTAAATGCAAAGATATTCTTAGCTTTGGTAGAAGAGTCTCGACCCGAAACGTCGCCCATTCCTTCTCTCCGGAGATGCTGCCTGACCCGCTGAGTTACTTCAGCATTTTGTGTCTACCTTCGACTTTAACCAGCAACTGCAGTTTTTTTCCCTTCACTAGTCTTAGCTTTGTATATTTTAAAGGAAAATTTGTCATTTGCTTCTAATGAAATGAACAATGGCACGGTTCCAGCTGTTTAAGTACATGTAGTACAGAAGTTGTAACTCATAGTCATACAACATGGAAACAAGACCAATGGCCCACCAGTTCTCCACACAGTCAGGGTGGAACCTAGGTGCTGGAACTGTGAAATACAGCTCTATTAGCTTCACCATTACCACTGCTGTTTTTATTTATAGATTTCTTTTTTTTTCTTGTATGTGTAAAGAAAACAAACAACGTACCAAAAATGTTTTGAATACTAGCATTTTTGTGATGATTCTAATTTATGAAGATTTTTAATGCACCCTTTACAAAAGGAAATCTCAGTCTTCAACTTAATAGCAACTGGGACAGGTGTGATCAGGTCTAAATCCATACACTTCAAAGCATCAAAGTGCTTCAACAAGTGTACTAAATACTAGATTGTCTACTTTTAGTTTAGTTTAGCGATACAGTGCAGAAACAGGCCCTTCGGCCTACTGTCTGCGCCGACCAGCGATCCCCTTACACTAACACTACCCTAGAGACATTTTACAGTTTTTACCGAAGCCATTTAGCCTACAAACCTGTACGTCTTTGGAGTGTGGGAGAAAACCGGAGCTTCCGGGGAGAACGTGCAAACTCCGTACAGACAGCACCAGTCAGGATTGAACCCGGTCTCTGGGCTGTAAGGCAGCAACTCCAGCTGTGCCACGTGCTGCCCAGGTTTTGTTTTAACAATTATATGGTTTAACGATAGTTTTCTATTTGAGCTAACGATAATGCGTGCAGTAGTTAAGATGAGGTTTCTTCATATTGAACATTTGGATTTGAGCCAGCAGCATTCAGAGCATGTACAATTTGGTTTAATATTGGTTGGCTATGTATAGTAAATGCCCCTAACATTTTTTTTAACTGCCATTGTTTCAGCATGTACATATTTATTGAAATTTGTTGGTGCAATGTACAACATTCATAATCTTTTATTTCTTGTAGCATGCAAAAAATCTTGATCGTTAGATTGCAATTTTAATGTTAAGTTTTGATGATTTACTTTAAATATATATGCATGAACTTTTAGAAAAAATGTGCTTTGGTGAATGTCTGCAAAAATACAATGCATGACTTTTAAGAATGGAAAATGCTTTTGAACATTTGCATTACATTTTTTTTGGGGGGAGGGGGGAAGAGTGAAAATGAACTTGAAATATCTAAGTACAAATAATATAAGCATGAACCAATATAATGTTCCTGTCCACTATGTTTCACTTGGATTTATTGCATACTTTTTTATCTTTTGAAAATCATTGTATAATTTTATTGTGACATTCCTAATTGAGGTATGTTAAGCTGTTTATATAAATTGAAAGGTATACCTATTCAATGAAACCCTGCACATAAGCTACAATGTGAATCAGTGCATGCTCAGAAAAAATGTATGCCAAGAAGAGAAAATGTCTGAGGTCTCTAAAAAGATCTTTACATTGCTGTTTTAATTGTTTGAACATACAGTTGGGTTTGTTATAGTTTTAAGAATAATTTATTTTGTGTATATATCGTATATCCTCCACATTTAGTTGCATTTGCCATATCCAAATAATGGATAATAAATAACTTACCCAACTGATCATCGTCTCTTTTGTGGGCACAATTACAATTAATAGCGAGCTAGATATATTTTGATATTTGATTTTTGGGAATCAAATATAGATGCAGTGAAATAGAATACATGTGAATCGTAAATCATCAAATCCAAGAATGAAATGCCACATATTTAAAATGTGATCGGTAGGTCATGTTTTACAATGCCACATCATTCAAAATCCCCTTATGGCTGTTTGATCATTAAACAGGGCGAGAATGTTCAAGTGTAATGGTAAATGAAGCTGCACTGCCACACTTTCAGTTTGTCATGTTGCCAAAGGCAGTAGTGCCTTTTATATGTGTGTACACACATAACTGATTGTAAACCTGCGCATGTACTTGCATTTTTTAGTATTTGTATCGTCTCTGTTGAAATACATGCATCTGGGGTTGAGACTAACCTGCAAATTTAATACTTGATCCCTGTTTAGGAGACTTTCAAGATGGCAGCCAGTTGCCTCTGAAGAGGGGTGAGATGAAGCTCATTTGAAATAATGGGGAGTATGAGAAGGCCATCCTTGCTCTTGATAGCCCCCATTAAACTTTTTCTTTAAAAAAATTGCTTTAAAATGTATATTTTAAGTTTATACTTAGAATTTCAAAAAGATAGAGTACTTATGGGGATTGCTTATTACTTGGAAAAATACTAAGTTAGTGCTCTTAACTGTACACTTTGGCACTCAATTTCTCTCTCACTTCTGGCTTATTAATTTTCACCTTAATGAAGTGATCTCTCTCTGGTAACAATATTTATTTACTGCACTGGTTCTACCCCAGCAAATTGAATTCATGCTCACATTATAGACACTCGTGAGGATCAGTTTTAAAAAAAACCCATGTTCTCCAATGCATATAAAGTTGTGGCTCTTTTGATTTGTGTGCATCATGTGTACCAGAAGCTGGTTAAAGATGGGCCATTTCTTTATTATATAAGCCTCTTGAAATTAGTTGAAGATGCTTCTGGCTCAAGAGAACCAACTAGGATTAAAGCCAATGTCTAATAAAATATAGTCTCCCTGTTCCACTAACTTTGCACAATGAAACGGTTTCAATGCAGTTTAATTTGTTTGATGAGAAACAATGATTATTATTTCTCAATCTTTGAGCTATATTGTTGAAATATTTCTGAATAGAGGATACTTTAACATTATTTTACTATCTTTTGAACTAAAAGTAACTCGTTTGAAAAGAATACACACAGTAGTCAGTGCTAAATTAGGAAAAATAATAATTAAACTGATGCGGCCTAAATTCACATCTCCAATATTCCTAATATTTTTATGTTATTGTATATAATTCACTACTTTTTATGTTCTTGTTTTACTCCCATTTATTTCCATGCCCTGTCCTTCAATAATTGTTGTTAGCTCTCTGGTACCAAGTCAAGTCAAGTCAAATTTATTTGTCACATACACATACACGATGTGCAGTAAAATGAAAGTGCCAATGCCTGCGGGTTGTGCACAAAAAGAACCAGTCTATGGGGTAAGGCTAAATCTGGCACTCCTTCGGTTTATGCATCTGGAAACCAACCTCTTCTAGGCTACATGGCTTTGTGCTTTGTCTAAGGATATTTTTATTCATTAGACCATCAAGAAAACTGCCGAACTGTTCTGACCCTCAATTGCAGATAGAATCTAAATGAAGTTCTTGCTTGAACTTGTGAATTATTTGTTTAGGTTTATTTGTGAGCTAATACTTCACTGTATTGGCCATTTACTTTGTGCATGTCCACTGAATCTCTTTTCCTCAACATGCCAGTATGAGTGACACTAAATCCGAGGGAAATGTATCTGCAACATTGAATTGAACCAGACAACTGCATGTACACACAAAAATTGATTGTTCATTAGTTACTGTTGAGGTGACTTTTCCGGGTGTCAGCAATTTATTTGAAATTTCAAGAGCTATAAGTGAAAATGTGAACATCAAGATGGGTTTTGTAAAAACAAGATTATACTTGCATTTTAAAATGCCTTGCAAACCTTCAACAATTGCTCTCCCTTTTAAATATAATAATATTTTAATGCAACCGGCTGCATTAATAAGCATTAAAAAGAATATGGCGCAACAGTGCTATGAACTAATGCTTAAAAAATTAAGAGCAGGCATGAGAAGTTTGCCTCCTGGGTTATCTCATTTGAAAGTGGACCAAAAGGTCCAGTTGGTGGCTGCCTGGAAATTGGCAGCAGAAAATGTAAATTAAATTGACTGAAAAAAGTGTCATTTACATTGGGAGAAACTACAAAACAAAAAACGAATATTTAAAAATCAAGAAAAAAAGAACACAGTTTTTGTAAATTCTAGTTTAAAAAAATTGAGCTAGCATTGGGAAGCTTGTACTGGATGGATTTTACCTTTGCAGGTTAAGACATTATGTAAAGGGAAAACTGCCTCACCTCCTCAGGACCACATGGCAGTTGTAATAGTGTTGTACATAAAATTTAAGAAAAGAAAATTGGATAAGTTGAGTGAGTAGTTTCAAATGTAATTTTGTGTAGATACTAAATAATATGCTTATTGGCAATCTAAAGTAAAACAAAATGTTGGCAACATTCAGGAAACCGGCCTCATCTGCAGAGAGAGCAATAGAGTTGATTTTGCTTCTAGTGAATAATTTAAAGCACTTTTGTGTTTGTAGCTTAATATTGGCCTGCTCATGGTTTTAGTGGGTCATCGTTTTATTTCTAGCAATCATTTTGCACAACTTGGATGATCCGCAAAAGTGAAAGCTCAAAAAAAATTTGCTTTATTCTTGCAAAATCTTTTTTAACTCGTGGAAATGATCATTTGTTAATGTTGAAAATACTTAAATTTATGCGCACAAAGTAGGGTAAACTTTAATTTTCAATTGAAGCTGAGGAAAGTGAAGAGTTGAATGCTTGTTTAAAGTATAAAGTTGGGATGACTTGACTGCGACAGCTAATGAAATATCAATCGTCACATTTCTATAAAGAACACTTTAGAAAAGTGTGGTTATAGATATTTTTGGGGTTACATTACTGCATTTACTTCACAAATCATTATCTCATCACTTACATGTGAATGGTAGATCTTCCATATTTATCAAGTAAACATCCAATAATGCACTGGTAAGATAACATCCAAAAGTCTTTTTTTGATAGTGCGATGGTGTGTTTTGTTTTGGATAATTGCAGGGACGACCCAAATACAAGAACAGCAGAAAATTGTAGAAAAAATCCATGAAGAAGAATTGAATGATATGAAGGATGATCTCTTTCAGTGCCAAAAGGATCAAGACCCCTATACAGACAGTATGGTAGGTCATTAAATCGTAATGTTTCACAGACACAAGGCTTACCTTGTGTACCTCTTTCCTAGCCAAAATAAATAATCTCCCAATAAAATTGTAAAATAAAAAATAAATAATGTATACTAGCATTCGATATGTCAAGAAGCAAATTGATTAGTCTCCTGAAAAAACAATTTCTGAACGCATCTCGGTGAAACTGCAAAGTGTTGAATAGTCTTTTTTTGTGTGGCTTTCACTGTTATGCAACTTTCAAAATGTGAATTTGTTGAGATTCATTGATGAGAGGCCCTCTGAAAATCTTTAGGAGAAAAATTGCTCGATTTACAAACGCTTTGCCATTTGGGCATTTTTTTTTCAGCATTCTTTTCCAATTCCTGGCAATTAGATTGTTTAACTTATTCACTTTGCTTCCCAGGTTGACCATGCAAACATATTTTTCTCCCTCGCTAGGTTTGTGCTTGCACTGTCCTCTTTCACCACCAGATCCTCCCCACCATGACCACAATCGCCCAAATTCAACTCCCAAATTATTAAGAACCCTTGAATTCTGGTCTAGCACATTCATGATTTGGTTAAATTGGAGTGTAGCATTGGTGTTTTTCTCTTTGAACATGATTGACCTTTCCAGATTCTGTGACTTACAAAATAGTTTTCCAGTGGCATGTTTCTGAAATAACTTTATTTTTACTCATTCAGCTTTGCTTATCAAAGCACAATTGACCTGAGTTGACTTTACCAAGTTCTGCAACTATCTTCCCTCAAGTATAATATGTTTAGTTTAGAGATACAGTGTGAAAATGTGTTTGAACGTTTCATGCAGAATGTTGCGTATTAAAATACTTGGATAATTACCCTGTCTACACTAATAAGAACAAGTTCATAGTCCAGATTTTATGTTGAATGTATATTCTATAGGGGTAGAGGTGATAGTTGTGATGGCTAGAAGACTGGAAATATGAGTTTATAGAAAATCCTGCAGAACTCAACTCCATGTCTTTAAGTGGGGTTTCAGGGATATGTTCGTATTGGATATCCCATATTTCCGTAGGAAATTGGCTGTCCTGTAGAAGTCCGGGCACCTAAACTAAAAGGCCCCAAGGCCAGGATTTTAGGGTCAGCAGAGACCATCCTGACTGGGGAAAATAGAAATTTGCTTTGCTGGAAATCTGCCATTGTGGACTTCAGGGGAAAAGGGTGGGAAATTTTGCCTGGTGAGGAACAAATTCCATCCATAATCTTTTTAAAAAAAGGTTTCTTCTGGACAGTATCCTGAGCACAAGATATTTGTATTTGTTTGCCAACCACACTGCCCAATCCCCTACTGAAAGTGAATTAGGTTCAGCATGCTGTCTGCGTTGTAGATAATTTAATTATACCATCTGTTGAGGCTATTCTGAAGTAATTACAGTATACATTCTATAAAATAACAGGCAAGTGGTGTTGTCTAATACTGAACATCAGTCAGTACATTCAGCGAGTGAAGAGTGGGGTTAAAGTCATAAATTATGTGATTGGTGTAGAATTAGGCCATTCAGCCCATCTAGTCTACTCCATCATACAATCATGGCTGATCTATCTCTCCCTCCTAACCTCATTCTCCTCATCTCCTTCCTAAAAGAACGTCCTTTAATTCTGAGGCCATGACCTCCAGTCCTAGACTCTCCCACTAGTGGAAACATCCTCTCCACATCCACTCTATCCAAGCCTTTTCACTATTCTGTATGTTTCAACGAGGTCCCCCCCTCATTCTTCTAAACTCCAGCGAGTATAGGCCCAGTGCCGACAAACGCTAATCATAGGTTAACCTACTAATTCCTGGGATCATTCTTGTAAACCTCCTCTGGATCCTCTCCAGAGCCAGTTGGGGAAATAAATAAGATTACAGCAAAATAATTTGCAATTTTAGTGGTAATAAATACAATTTATTATGTTAGCTTCACTAACATTTATAGATATCCTGTTGTAAATTAGGATGGAACTGAAGATTTATTGGAAGAAAAAAAGGAAGATCCTGACATGCTTCTGACACTGACTGAACAAATGGATAAAATGAAAAGGGAGAATCAGCAACTGAAACAAAAACAAACAGAACTTCAGGTACTAACTGCTCTTGGATACCTGTATTGATTTTCTTGATATATTATAAAGCACATTATTTGTATTGAAATTAGTAAAATGTTATCAAATATTATGGATTAAATACAGGATCTGCCAGTATTCTCCAGATTGATCTAAATTCTCCAGCAAACAAACCTGAATAATTAGTTTTGTGCTATTGTTCAGATCATTATCGATTGTTGAAGTCGGGTATGAGTGCCCTGTCGGAGCCTTTCTGTGGGTCTTGAGATGGCTGAAAAGGCTGATTCCAGAGCCACAGACTTTATTGCAGTATGTCCCTCCAGGTGAACGCCTGCGAGTGAAATCTTTTAACATGCACGAACATTCACCACGCCATCTTGTCAGACACCTACCCGAGTCCAACTCCATGGAATGTTGGGAGTTAATCTCTGCTTTGCCAGGAACCTCCCCCTCAAACTTCCTGCCATGGCTGACCCCTGCCAGGAGCATTCTCCAAATGGTTCGGCTCCCAGGATCTTAGACACATGCAAGCCTCTCCACAAAGTGGTTCGTAAGTTCATAAGTGATAGGAATAGAATTAGGCCATTCGGCCCATCAAGTCTGCTCCGCAATTCAATCATGGCTGATCAATCTTTCCCTCTTAACCCCATTCTCCTCCCTTCTCCCCACCCTCCCTTCTCCCCATAACCCATGACTGAAGACCACAGAGAAGGCTGTTCAGATTACAGAAAGCATGAAGCATTTCTGTATATTTGAAATTAGCAGATATTTTCCATGTCTAATGCAATTCATAAATGATGCCATCATGAACAATCTATCCATTCACTTTAAGTATAATTAATATGCATAAATTACTTTCTAATTCTCCTCCATCCTTATTCAATATTATTCTTTAACCCTCTATTCTAAGATGCCTTTTGATTTCTTTCTCACATCTACAATGGCATAAAACTAAAAATATCAGGGTCAATGTTATTTCTGTGTGCTCGTTTAGACAATGCAGTGAATATTTAAATTTTAGCATCATTATTCTGATATCAGAAGGCTTTTTAGAACAAGTGTAAATTGATTCCATTCAGGACAATGAAGTCATTACATTTCTACAAATGTTAGTTTGTAAGATTATTTGCTCTTGTACTACTTGGCATTCTGTGGATGACTGAACACAGCGTACAAAAGTACACAGATGGCAATATACTTTTGCCGTCCAGAATGAGTTCCTAGATGACCTGGTGAATCACTTTCTCTCAAAAGTATTTCTCTATGCTCAGAGGAGTAATGGATTACCGATGAAATATTAAGTTATTTTCAAGTGTTTTATTGTCATATGTCCTGAAATGGAACAAATTAAATTCTTATTTACAGCAGCATAACACAAATGCAAATATAGCACCATAACATTGTAATAAAGAACAAAAAAGTTCTATAACAAGCAATAATGGTGCAAAGACACGAAAATGCCCGCAAATCTATTTAACTTGGAGCCTGTTTGGAGGTTGTAGTGTTTAATAGTCTGATGATTGTAGGGAAGAAGCTGTTACTGAAACTGGATGTTAGTTTTCAGGCTCCCATACCACCTTCCCAATAGCAGGAGTGAAATGAGAGTATGGCCAGTGTGGTGTGGGTCTCTAATGCTGGCTACCTTTTTTCGGCAGAGACTCCTATAGATCTAATGGGGAGGTCGGTACTCATGATAGACTGGGCAGTGTTCACCACTTTTTGTAATCTTTGTTCGTGAGCATTTGAGTTGCCAAACCAGGCCATGATACAACCAGTCAATATGCTCTCTCCTGTACACCTGTAGAAGTTTAAGAGAGTATTTATTGACATACTGAATCTCCTCAATCTTCTAAGGAAGTAGAGGTGTTGATCAGCTTTCTTTATGATTGCATGTATCTTTTCAGATAGGTACTCTTAAATACTGTTTTTCATAATTGATGACCATTGCTGTGAAAAGCTTGTGGTATGTGAGATTGGAATTTCCCAGCAAGTTAGGGGTGGTAACTACAACTTAAAGGTTTCTACAGATGAGATTTCTATTTTTCCAAAGAAATTGTTACAATAGAAAATAGTTTGATTCCCCATCTGCTTCAGTGATTTCCAGAAAAGACTGTTCAGAAAATATGGTGACCATCTACTAGTAACAGCAGAAGGGATACCTATTTAGAATTTTCAATCATTTCAGTAAGGTCTTTCAATAGGTCTATTCAGAATATTTGAAATATAGCATGTACTTAATGGTTATTGAAATGTAGAATTCGGCTCCTATTTAATTTTGTTGCCCTACAATATGACCAATAAACTGACTTTATAATACGCATTACCATTACAAATGGATATTTAACCATTTTTATTATGATTATTTAGTCACAAGGAAAAAACTTGGAAACTCGTTTAAAAGAAACTGTGGATGAGAGGCTTTCTGTTGAGTTACAGCAGCAAATGCTTGCCAAAGAAAACCAGCGTATGAAGGAATCCCTGGAGCATGAAGAGAAAGCATTATCCTTGTTGCAGAATGAGCTTCGGAAATTGAGGGAACAAATCAGGACATTGGAAGGAAAGGGAATGGATGCTGAAACAATCATCACGGAAAACCAGAGACTAAAGGATCATCTCGAAGAAGAAAAACAACAAGTACACAGTTTCCTTCTACAGAAGGGGACCCTTGTGACTGAGGCTCAGATGCTAAGAAAGGAATTGGATAAAGAAAGAGAAATAACTGACGCACTGCGTAAGGAACTGGATACTTTGAGTCATTTTCAATCTATGCCTAATACAGCCCAAGATGGTAAAATAACAGAAGGTTTACAAACAAGACTTGCAGAGCTAGAGAAAAAATTGGATTTTGAACAGCAACGCTCTGACTTGTGGGAAAGACTTTATATTGAATCAAAGGAAGAAAACACAGACCCTGAAACTAAGGAAACAGCAAAACAAGAGACAAAAACAAATCGGGAGTTTTATGGAACTAGGGATAAAAAGAAACAATCTAAAGGCTTTATAAGATCATTTAAGAATACGTTTGACGCTGTGAAAAACTCAACTAAAGAGTTTGTGCGTCATCATAAAGAAAAGATTAAACTGGCAAAAGAAGCCGTTAAAGAAAATTTGAAGAGATTCTCTGATTCTGTTAAATCCACATTCCAGAACTTCCAAAACTCAGCAAAAAAATTATTTCACAAAAATAAGAGGCGTGATGATGCAGGAGATGCAAAAACTAGACGTCATGGATACCAGCAACGTCACAATGAACACCCATGTAAAATGAACAAGTGCAGACAACACGGTGTTCATGAAGACAAAGATTCCTATCAGTATAAAACCAGACAAGCCACTCATGAGGAGACCCATGGTAGCAATTCAAGGAAACCACACAGAATGCACACTGTGAACTCTCACAATTTTGAATCGGGTGAACATGATCACTTGGGAAAACATGCACACTATAAGAGCCCTAAAGGTTGCTCTGATGTTTTTGAATGTGCCCACCAAGAATCTTTGAGCCTATTTAATAAAGTCCTTGACCCAATCAAGATGGAAGACTTTCACAAGCTTCTCCATAATTACCTTCAACGAGAGATGATTGACTTCCAACGCTGGAGTGAGCTGGAGAAATTTATCAACCGTTTTTTCCGTAATGGGCTTTTTATACATGACCAAATGTTATTCTCTGATTTTGTTAATGATGTCGAAGATTATCTTGAAGATATTGCAGAGCACCAAGAAGGCAACCATGATGGTTTTGATGACCTGGATGGATACATCTATCAGCACTTGTTTGGTGACAATTACATTAATCAATTTGGACCATGGTAATAGTTTGCTCTTTTATCCAGTTGATTTAGAATTGTTTGTTTCTGAATTTATTTAAGTTGTACGATTATATTTACTTGATATTCAGAATTTAACTCGCCATTTGAAATTGGCCGATATAGAGCACGATACTGTATATAACTTTGGGATTGGTTTTCGATTTGATTCATGATTGATTCAACCCTGGCCAATAGGAATTTGCTAAACTAAAAGCCACCAGAGGCTAAAAATGTAAAATAAAAACAGAAAATACTGGATGTCCTCAGCATCTGTGGAAAGAGAAATAGTTTGCATTTTGGTTGATGGCTGTTCCTCCACTACTGAAACTTTGAATGTCTTTTTCCGTCGTGTTGCCAACCTGCTGAGAACTGTCCAGTATTTTCTGTTATATTTGGAATTCTGTAATGAATGTTTTGGGTGTAGGAGTGGGTAAACACTCATAACAGAATTTCAGCTAGAAATAGTAGAGACAAACAAAATTCCTGAAATATTAACTTACAAAGAAATCTTAAGAACTACAACTTTATTCTCATATTTGGCAAACTGTAAGGACTACCAGATTTCCGTTCATGACATATTCCAGCCTATAAAAGTATTCTACACCTGTTTCTTTTTAACTGTGTAAGAGGTATTGAAGATCAATTTCAATAATTTCCTGTCAGTTGGGGCCTGCCAGTGTCTTCATCGGAATCTGCACTGAATATTCCATTGCCAGTTTGGACCGCAGATGTTTAGTTTTCTACTTTACATATCCATTAATAGAAGATAGATTCATCAAATCAAACCCACTTCATTTAGGATCCCTCAATAAGAAAAAGATTCATTACTTTTGAACATTGAACAGTACTGGATAGAAGCAGGCCCTTTGGCCCACAATGTCTGAACATGATGCCAAGACCAAATCTGCCTGCACATAATCCATATCCCTCCATTCCTGAAAATTCACATGGCTATCCAAAAGGCTCTTAAATGCCACTCTCAAATCTGTCTCTACCACCAACCCCAGTTCCAGGGACTCACCACCCTCTGCATACATCATCTTTAAACTTTGCCCCTCTCACCTTAATTTTGATTGATTGATTGAGTCTATTGATTGATATCTAGGTAGTCTATTAATTGAAAAATGAAATATATGTATAATATTTGCTGATGGGCAATAAAATATTTCCTCAACCTGCTGAGTTCCTTTTTGCTTTACCAATGCTCCAGGACCAAGTATCAAATGGATCATTGTTAATACATTCATCTACTCCTTTTCTAATGTAAGATTATTATAATGCTGCTTGAAATGTGGCCATAGTATTTCTAAAAACTTAGTGCACTTATAATAATGCACATTGGGAATTGCAAATTAATAGAACAATCTTGGCTATTTCACTCAAAAGCCATAATGAATAATTTTTATCTTTGCAGTCCACTTTATGATGCTGATAAATACAGAAAACATAATTCTAAACATGCATCTGGCTCCAGGCAACAGAGACCTGAAAGGAAATACCAGCAGGCTTACCACCACAGGGATTGCAAATGGAACAAGCCAGGACGTACCAATGGAAGACACATGGCGAATGTTGAAATTGAGCTGGGGCCGATGCCTTTTGACCCAAAATATTAAATGGGTGTGTTCTTCATAAGTATGTGTTTGAACATGTTCAGGCTTATCTGATTGCTGTTTGTGGTACATGCCTAAGAATAATGTCGTTTGTTTTGAAACAATATGCATTTCATTTGACTTTGAATAATAAGAGAGTAGATGTAGTTTTGCTAATAATATTCCATCTGTATTTGCAAAGTGCTGGTCAGAGATTTCCTGAGCAGTTGTGTTGTGCAAAGTATGTTCTGCTAAACAAAGTTTAGGATTAAGTAAGAGTTAAAGTTGCTGGATCTTTAATGTATTTACAAAGTCTTTTCGTATACTGGTGTATGTGCATGAAATGCAAGCCTCTTTTGCCTTAGCAAATTCGTAATTTGCTATCATGTGAACCTAAATTCCATATTGTGTAAATTATTAATATTGGTGTGCTGAATTTAAATTTCTTTTGAAGATTGTAATTTAATTCCATGGCAAAAATTGGTCCATTTTTACCTTCCCCCATGTTGTGAATAATTTTACACAAATATATATATTTGCCTTTTATGATTTCAATGGATAGAGATGGGTTGCATTTTTTTATTTAAAATCAATTACATTGCATCTACATTTTCCATTTGACAAAATGAACAATTGTAGGCAAACAAAAATGTTAAAATCAATTGATAATAAAAGTTCTGGCTTAATTCTTTATTTGTGAAGCTGTTTTATTTGTGTGGCAAGTTTGTATGTGCTTAAGAATATATGAAACGGGAAGTCACCCAATATTTCTACATGTACATGAATCTGATTTACTGTATACTGATGCAGCAACTGCAAAAAATAAATTCTATAGTTTCAAAATGTTTTTTTCATTAATTTAAGAACTTGGTTTTCAGTCTTTTTGGGACCATTATTTGAGTTTCTTGATTCAACAGACCATCTCCGATGCCTGAAGAGAGGTTCTGACTTGAAACATCACCTATGCATGTTCTCCAGAGATGCTGCCTGACTGGCTGAGTTAGTTCAACACTTTTTTAATTTCTAAAGTAAACTTGTTTCCAAAGAGAGAAATGTTAGAATGGCAGCAAAATATATAAGGAATTTATTGGGTATGATCTTGTTCCATCAATACCTGGTAAAAAGGAAAAAAATCTGAAGAAAGTTCAACCTTCTGCCATAATCCCTCTTTCACTAACATCTATCACAATTCAATGGTGGTAATAAATCGAGACATCAGATATAAGGAAAGCAGCCTTGCAAATTAACAATCTCTTTCACCTTTATGAATAAAATCCACTTAAGATGAGGTCTTAACTTTTCTTAGTTCCCTATGTTATTAAGATCTTGTGTTGCACATATTTATGTTCAATATTGTTACACCACTTTAATTGACTAATTCAGCACTGTTATATATTTTATGGTTTTAAGGTTTGCAATTTGAGTTATACGAATTGCAGACAAATTGTAGGCAGCATCTCTGGAAAGAAGGAATGGGTAACATTTCGGGTTGAGACCCTTCTTCAGACTGATGTCAGGAGAGTGGGTGGGACAAAGATAGAAAGCTAGAGGAAATGGAAGGGTATTGTTATGCAATTTAATAAAGTATATCTTTTGCACGGAATTTTTATCGAACCAGTTCTACCCTTTATTTATACCAAACTCGGCTATGGAGTACTCTAGTATCTTTGTCTAGTGTAGTATCTTTGGAGAAAGATACTAGAGTGCTCTAGTACATTTGTCCAGTCTAGTATCTATGGAGAAAGATACCAGAGTACTCTAGTGACTTTGTCTAGTCTAGTATCTTTGGAGAAAGATACTAGAGTACTCTGGTGTCTTAGTCTAGTGTAGTCTCTTTGGAGAAAGATACTAGAGTACTCTGGTGTCTTAGTCTAGTGTAGTCTCTTTGGAGAAAGATACTAGAGTACTCTGGTGTCTTTGTCTAGTCTAGTATCTTTGGAGAAAGATATTAGAGTACTCTAGTGTCGGTCTAGTCTAGTATCTTTTGAGGGTGTGGGGGGGAGGAGGAGGCCGCGCGTGCGCGCTGCCGGCGGTTGGCGGGCCGTCGCCTCCACCGAGCGTCCATGTTGCCGGTCGGGTTGACCTTCCCTCAGCTGACGCTGGCGTTGGTCGTGGGGGTGGCGGGCGGACTGTACATCTACAAGCCGCTGTATAAACAGTATCGCCTGGAACAAGCCAGCGCTCAGGGCAAGGCGGCTCCCGGCGGCACCGACACTGACGACCCTGCGCCGCCTCAGGCCCGTCCCGGCGGCGACGGTAAAGCGGGCGGCGAGGCCGGCTAGTGTCCCACCGGCCCCCGCCCACCGCCCAGCCGCTCAATGTGAGGCAGCGTCATGGCAACCTGTACGACAGCTCCCCGGGCGTGGTCTGAGCCCTGCAACTGTGCTGGCTCACTGCAGCTGGGCATCGAACATTTGGTCACCCACCCATGTTCTCCAGAGGTGCCTTTAAGTAAATCAAAATATTGACTTTTTGACATGTGAAGCAATAGACTATAAACTAATTCTTTAAATTGGGTATTAGTTTCTTGGGTTTCAAATGTATATTTCATTTTATAGTTTTGCTTAATTATGTTTCTAATGATATTCTTTTAGGACCGAGATGAGAAAGTTTTTTTTCACACAGAGAGTGGTGAATCTGTGGAATTCTCTGCCACAGAAGGTAGTTGAGGCCAGTTCATTGGCTATATTTAAGAGGGAGTTAGATGTGGCCCTTGTGGCTAAAGGGATCAGGGGGTATGGAGAGAAGGCAGGTACGGGATACTGAGTTGGATGATCAGCCATGATCACAATTGAATGGCGGTGCAGGCTCGAAGGGCCGAATGGCCTACTCCTGCACCTATTTTCTATGTTTCTATTCCTAATCATCCAAATAATAAGATTTTTTTTTTGTATGATAAGGAACTCTGAGCCAAATACTATTTGGTGGAATACTATTTTGCTTTGTAGAATGCTGTGACTGCAGTGATAATTGGTTGGATGCTTAGTCTTGAGTTTCACTGAAGCTTTATTGAATTGACACAAGACAAATACAATTAAGGAATGCCATTCTATGCTTTGGTTCACCCTGAAAAGATTGGAGAATTCATTTGTTCTCCCTGGGGTTGTTTTGGTTTTCTCCAGGTGCTCCAGTTTCCTCCCACACTCCAAAGTTGTACAGGTTTATAGGTTAATTGGCTTTGTTAAAATAAAATAAAATTGTCCCAAGTGTATAGGATAGTGTTAATGTACGGACTCGGTGGGCCGAAGGGCCTGTTTCTGCTCAGTATCTGTAAACTAAACTGAATCAGTGGATAGAAGTCACTGATACATAGAAAGGATAACATGGGCTTTTCGTGTCTCTGATTTCCCATGTTGCAGTCTGATTTCCAGTACTAATAGGAAGAATGAATTTGGGACTGAAGACCACCCCAGAAGCAAATATGTGCATCTATCTACCTAATTATTATTTGAGGCTGAACCCGAACATTAATAAGCGTCTTTATCCTGTTTCCAAATAATGTCCTCCCCCAAATTGTATAACTTTCTTTCATAAATCCCTAACCCTTTGTTACCTATAGACCTGGCTGTTCTAACTTTGCACCATTTTGTACCCTCTGGTAATAATCCAAAATCTTACTTCTGATATCCCAGATTACAGCAAGTTTTATTACATTTATCACTGTGCTGAATACTCTTCAGTTTTAAAATTCTTCTCTTTCTGGTATTTTCAGAACTGCCATTCTGCCAGCATTATGGTTCATTCATTATGGCCTTTTGCACATTTTGGTTTCAGCAGTCACGGTTCTAAAATCTGGAAGTTTTCCCGTAGATCTAACAAATTCTCTTTCCTGCTTCAAGGCACTGTGTTAAACCTTTTGGGGCAAATCTTTTCTAAAATATATTTTTAATTTGCTTAGCATCAAGTTTTGTTAATAACATCATGGAGTGTATTAAATGGCACCATTGCTATTCGGGTAATCGTTGCAATGTGATGTTTATTCTCAGATTTCCCAAGCTCTGTGGGTTCTTTGAGACTGTAAGCAGTTTTTTTCTATATTCCTGCAGAAGCTGAAGTCACTGAGTAAGAAATGGATGAATACTGTTGAACGACAACTTTACACTGCTGAGCTGGACAAATTACTCTTCTGCAACAATTACAATGGTTCAAGGAGAAAGATGACCATTGCCTTCTTAACTAAGGATGGACAATAAATGTTGCTTTCACCTACACCAAGAGACATGAGAACGGATAATAAAGCATTGCCACACAAAAAAATATTTTTTACCACTCTTGCCTCTATAATGTACAACTACCCATGAGTATATGGGTAGTAACAAGTTGTTGGGCTTGAGATAGGTGGGTGAGACATTAAGTATTGAGGAATTTAAGAATGTAGAAGCAGGAATAGGATATGCAGTCTTCTTGTGGAGGAAGAATATCTTTTGCACAGTCCATTCTTCGGCTACACAGTTATTCATCTATAGAAGGGAAGGAGAGAGGTTTGTTTGCCTTACTGGTGCATTCTGTACACTCGTTCTCTGATTGTACAAACCATAAAAAAATTATACACATTTAGCAAAAAGGTAAAGCATCTTCACCAAAAGGTATTTTAGTTATTACATCATAATCAAGCAGAAAAAGTGTGTGATCAATTGCTTCTGCAATCCCCTTTTTCTGCTTGATATCTCCTGCTTAGAGATCCCTGTGTGGTGGTCTCATGCTTAAGGTATTCCTTTGTTCAATCCAAGTCTTAGTTATCATCATCATGTTACTAGATTCAGGCCTTATCTCTCCAATTGCCACATTGTTTACAGAGGCCTTATCTCATGCTGCTACACAAGACTGGTCTAACTTGGTGAGTAGGAATCTACCATCAGGTGTTTACAATATGCCAGTAAGCCCTACAGACTAGGTCCATGTGTCTGACCACTTCAAGCCTGTGAATCTTTTCTGCTGTTCAATAAGATCTTAGCCATTGTGCCACGGGATCACTTTTCCGCTTGATTCAAATATTTCTTGATTCCCTTAGTATCCAGGGGTGGCCTCCTGGGGTAGAATATTGTAAATTTTAAGAGGAATTAGCCTCATCTGAAGTCTCATGTGGATGCTGTGTGAAGCCAGAGGTAACATACAGTTTATGGGTAAGATGGATGTAAACTATTTCTGTTGGTTATGGAGCCTAAAAATACAGAACAGTCCAAAATATTAAAAGCCCGGTTGAATTTCGGGTGAATTTGGGAAACACTATTGCATCAAGAAAAGAGTAGACATATGAAAGTTTTTTTGAAATATTAGTTGATACTAGATCAGTTAAACTTTAAATTTGAGATTGGTCTTTGTTCATCTAATAAACTAAAGGGTTATGATGCAAAAGCAGATCATAGATTACAGATTGGTCTGATCTAATTGAATGTGTAAAATGCTTTAGGGTGCAATTACCTATTGAGTTTGGGCACATTTATTCACCTTTTGGTATCGCTTTATTATTGTCACTTACTAAAATACAGTGAAAAACTGCTCTCCAATCAAATTAATCTGTACTGAGTACACAATCAAGCCAGACACAAGTTCAACTGGTAGTGCAAACAAAAAATACCTAACTGCAGAATATTGTATTATATTATTATAGCTGCAGAGTAAGTGCAGATTTATTTTAAAGTGCAAGGCCTGCAATGAGGTAGATTGGGAGATCAGAACTGCTTCCTTGGCTTATGAGAAAAGTTAACAGTTTTGTCATTTTGAAGCGGAAGTGGCGGCGCCTAACGGCTGCGGCTCGCTAGCAGTCTTCGTCTTTTTTCCTTTTTTTTGTTGTGTGTCGGTGTTGGGATGGTTTTTGTTTTTTTTTGGTTGTGTATGTGTGGGGTGGTGGTGGTGTGGGTGGGGGGGGTGGTGGTGGTGTGGGGGGGTGGGTGGTGGTGTGGGTGGGGGGGTGGTGGTGTGGGTGGGGGGGTGGTGGTGTGGGTGGGGGGATGGTGGTGTGGGTGGGGGAAACCTTTCTCTTTTAGGTCTCTTCCTCACGGCGCGGGGTGCGGCTCGGCCGCGGGGCCTTCCATCGCCCGGTGCGGCTCGGCCGCTGGACTTAACATCGCCCGGCGAGGCTCGGCCGCTGGACTTAACAGTGCCCGGTGCGGCTTGGCCGCGGGGCCTTCCATCGCCCGGTGCGGCTCGGCCGCGGGGCCTAACATCGCTGGTGCGGCTCGGCCGCTGGACTTAACATCGCCCGGCGAGGCTCGGCCGCTGGACTTAACATCGCCCGGCAAGGCTCGGCCGCTGGACTTAACAGTGCCCGGTGCGGCTTGGCCGCGGGGCCTTCCATTGCCCGGTGCGGCTCGGCCGCGGGGCCTAACATCGCTGGTGCGGCTAGGCCGCTGGACTTAACAGTGCCCGGGCCGCGGGGCCTAACATCGCCCGGTGCGGCTCGGCCGCGGGACTTTTCATCGCTGGTGCGGCTCGGCCGCTGGACTTAACATCGCCCGGTGCGGCTCGGCCGCGGGGCCTTCCATCGCCCGGCGCGGCTCGGCCGCGGGGCCTAACATCGCCCGGTGCGGCTCGGCCGCGGGGCCTAACATCGCCCGGTGCTGCTCGGCCGCGGGACTTAGCTGCGCACGGCTCGGTCGCGGGGCCTTCCATCGCCCGGTTCGGCCGCGAGACGTCTCAGCGCCCGGTGCGACTCGGCCGCGGGGACTTCCATCCCCTTGCGGGGACTGTGCGGGTCGGTCGGGGACGAGCTGTCTGTCCGTGGGCGTGGGGAAGAGAGTGGAAGTTTTGTTGCCTCCATCACAGTGAGGGGGTGTTTGGAGTCACTGTGATGGACGTTTGTGTTGGGGGTCATGTGTCCTGTGTTCTTTTTTGTGTGTGACTGCTATGTAGTTTCGTTCGGTACCTTGGTACCGTATGACAATGAAAGCTCTGGTGATCTGTTGATATGTACCAAAATGAAATTATGAAATTCTCACTTGCAGCAGCACAATAGATTTGTAAATGCAGTACTCAATAGATAATGTAATAAACAAACAAACAAATTCAATAAATAAACCCAATATAGTGCAAAAAAAACCACAAAAAAAACCCCAAAGTCACTAGTGCAACCAATGCAATTGGTTGGAGTTCATAATGTTCAACAGTCTGATGGTCATTGGGAAGAAGCTGTCCTGGAACCTGGACATTACAGTTTTCAGACTCCTATACGGGGGCGGCACGGTAGCGCAGCGGTAGAGTTGCTGCTTTACAGCGAATGCAGCGCCGGAGACTCAGGTTCGATCCTGACTACGGGTGCTGCACTGTAAGGAGTTTGTACGTTCTCCCCGTGACCTGCGTGGGTTTTCTCCGAGATCTTCGGTTTCCTCCCACACTCCAAAGACGTACAGGTATGTAGGTTAATTGGCTGGGTAAATGTAAAAAAGAATTGTCCCTAGTGGGTGTAGGATAGTGTTAATGTACGGGGATCGCTGGGCGGCACGGACTTGGTGGGCCGAAAAGGCCTGTTTCCGGCTGTATATATATGATGATGATGATACCTTCTTCCCGATATGGCAGAAGTGAAATGAGAGCGTGTCCAGGGTGGTGTTGGTCCTTGACGATGCTGGATACTGTTTTGAGACAGTGTTTCCTATAAGTCCCTATGTTGATTTTACTGATGATGAGAGCAAAGTCATTGTGTATGAAGGAACTGGAGATGCTGCTTTAAACCACCCATACTCCAGCTTTATGTGTCTATCTTTACAGCAAAGTCATTGTTCAACAATTTCAATAATGGTCCTGCTACATCCTATAAATCTCAACTGAACCTATCAAACATCTTCTGTCTCATACCCATCTTACTCATTGTTTTCTGTCTCAATGCCATTCCCTTGCTACCATCATCTTCTTTGTCATTTATTCTCTCCCACAAACTGCTCAATAGCAGGGGCATTTTTGTCTTTGGCTTCCTCTGTCCCATCCCATCCCCCAACCCCACCAGTCCTATTTAAATAGCTGCAAAAGTTTCTCTGTTCCCTAGATGTAAAATCAAAGGCATCAAAGAAAAATTGTGATTAGAGGTACAGATGCACCCATGGATGTCAGCGTGGTTGACATCTTTTCATTGTCCTGTTCAAAATGAGCATCAAATGCATTGAACTCATCAGAGGAGGGTGCATTGTTGCCAGCAATACTGCCTGACTTCACTTTGTAGCTTGTTATAGTATGAAAACCTTGCCACAATCGATGGGTGTCATTTGGTTATCCTGGGTTTCTGACCTGGTCTGGAATTCCCTCTTGGCATCCTTGATGGCTTTGCGAAAGTCGTATACAGATTTCTTGCACCACTTGCGATCATTTCACTTTGAATGATGCAGACTTGGACTTCATCCGGGAGTGCATCTCATGGTTCATCTATGGTCTCAGTCTTCTTTGGTACACATTCCTCTGCATACATACTGACAAAGTCTACTCATTTAGGTTGGCCACAGAGAATTAAAGAGAAGCCGCAGTCCTGGTACTGTTCCCTGTGAAACTCCCTTGTACACTTTCCACCAATCTGAAAAATAACCATTCTCCAGGGTTACACCTGAATCATTCTCCAGGTTTGATTCATCACGCTACCACCTTTCATAATTTTCAGCCATTTTCCTATCCAAGCTTTGAGAATCTTAATGATGGAAGTCCATACATTCTGCATTTTCTTCACTGGCTTTTCTGTTACATCATCAAAAAACTGTTAGATATGATTTCCCCTTAAAAATAGTCGGTGATGATTGGTTTATATTTGTATGATATTTGGTATGATTATTATAAATTTGATTGAATATTTTTTGGTGGGGTTTATTTTTGCCTTATGGCAGGCAGTTGTCCCAATGAGCAGTGAAAAAGGAGCAATAAGGTCTGGGCCATTTAGTGAGTAGGGAACTGTGGCTGTGGTTGCTTGCATTTCATGCAAATCATTTCTTCACATATATTTTTGGCTGAATAAAGCTGCCATGGTTGCCTCACCCTGCTCACTTACCTCCTTCTCCACCCTCCCATGTTCCTGCTTCAGTTGATTATGGTGTAGCTGGTGACAAAGCCTGAAAACGCACAAGAGTGAGGTTGGGTGCATGTAGCAGCGTTTGTACCAGTACGTCAGCATTTTACAGCTCTTCCACAGCTGATTTTGTGGTGGCACTCGGGAATGATAAACTACAACTACCTGCTGAGAGCCGTTGTAATCAAGTCATCTGACTCTTTGGTTAGCCCTGTGTTTCAACTGCAAATTAAATTAAACAAATGCATCATGAATATCGGAATATGATCTACATGAGAAGCTGCTTGTGGTCACACACATGTTAGTTGCCAAAGGAATGAACTTGGTGGGTACCAGGAAATGACTCATTTAACATGCGTTACTCAAAAAGCATATGGTCAGAAGATTGCAATCTTAATAGAGCAATGTGCTACCTCTGCGTGCTAGTTTCTGGCAAGATAGCATGAGATGTAATTAACTTTCAGAACAGCCAGCCTCCTCGTCCTGCCTGATGCAATAGTGGTGCGAACTTACAAGATGTTGCAACAATATCCAGTTTCAGCTTGGAAGGAGACAGGCACATAAAAATTCATTAATATGGTCACCTTGACAACAATGGCAATGTGTTCCTGACCTAGCAATTGACGGTTTTGGCTGTGGCAAATGAAATATTTCAGTGAGATCATCCTTTCAGAAGGGCAGACATCCCACTCATTCCTCCTCCCCAAAGTTCAAGTAGGAAAACTGATCGGAAATCTTCATGAATATTCACACGTTTTTAATCTCATAAACATAATTTGGATTTGTATGTTACAATAAGGTACTTCTTAATGCTGGTATTTATTGCAGTGACATTTATTTTTGAGGTTGAATGTTAAGCACACGCCTGACGTAGCAGACTCATCCAGGAGATAGACATCATTCTCGATGTCAGAGTTATTAATGGGTTTTGGAAAACCTGGTAACAGTGAAGGTTACTGCAAAACTTTTGGATTGGTATAAAAACCCAACTAGTTTATTTCTGCTCTTCAGGGAAGGACATCTGCTGTTCTTCCCTGGTTTGGCCAATAAACACCATTGCCATCTAATGAGGTTTCCTCCGAGTACCTCTCTGGTGGCCCTGCAAGCCCCTTGCTTGTACACAAGATGCAAAGATCCTTCTGGGTTTCCAGGAATGAGCAATAATTGATGGTCTTTCAGAGATTGTCCATGTTCAAAGGGTGAGTTTTAAACAAAAGGAGCGAAGTAGTGTTGCATTATAACTATCTTATGATGAAAATGTACATATATTCTTTTCTTAGAAAAGGTTAAATTGGGAAGATGAGGAACATGTTGACATGATGAACATTTTTCTTTCCTTGCTGTGAAGAACTAAGCTGTCAGCTCAACATAATGACAGCTTAGCTTTAAATTGCAATTGTGTGACCTCAATAAATAATTACAGGCCATGTTCTTTCACCCTGTTTTTGTTTTCAGCTATTTTATGCTTTAATTCTGTACATAGGAAACATCTTTTTAAAAATAGATGAAAATAGAAAATGCCCAAACTTCAGAAATATCCCATTAGTTGGAAAATGCTATGGGAGGTCTAAAATTTATGGCAGACTCTTGATAATATCAGTTTTTTAAAGGATTGTTTGCATTTGTTCAATTTACATTTATGTTAAATGTGATTTGGGACTCTTGGTTTCAAAGTTAAAAATGTTCCAATTCTTCCTCTGGTCACCTTCAGCAGTAAATTTTCCTCTCTTCCCCAAATGTCATTTCAATGAGTCTGTTTGCTAATCCATATTTATGGATTTAAGTTATTTAAAAACATTTCAATGTTACACATTGAAATGCAGTTCTGCATCCTGTTTTTGATTAATTGCACAATTTTCTTTAGAAAGCTAATGATGAAAAATAATGACATTACAATACTTTGTATTGAAAAAATATTGCTGCTATTAATTAGTTTAACATGGCTTTGCTGATTATAAACTATTGGCATAACTCTTCGATTATCCCCATATTATAATGTTCAACTTTGTGGCTATTTAACTTATTGTTTAGTTATTGCTACCCTAGCTTTGTTCTATTAAAATCTAGATTTCCCTCAAAACTGGAGCCAAATGTTAATCATGCTTGGTAAAGGAGGAGGAGGAGGAGGAGGCTGTAAATTGAAATTTTCCAGTTCTTTATCTTCCAAAAAAAAAGCTTTATGACCATCTCTGTATGTAGAATACTTTGCTGAAAATGGTATAAAGTTGTTGTGGTTGAGAACTAAGTGGACATTCTGACCACAGTCAGTTCCTTATTGGTACTTTGGACTTACACAATATGCTTACTGTGCTTAAATGTTTTATGTTGCAGATGGAAGGGCAGGGGGGGGGTTAAAGTGGTGGTGGACGACAAGCATCTCAATGAAAGAACCATTTGCTACATGTGAGTCATCGGTCAAGGTAGGAATATAATCTGCAGGGTCTGAAGAAGGATCCTGTCCTGAAACGTCACCTATCCATGTTCTACTGAGTTACCGCCTGACCCATTGAATTATTCCAGCATTGTGTGCCTTCTATTGTGAACCAACATCTGCAGTTTCTTGTTTATAAGAAAATAATCTACATTGATAAATTAGGCCAGAAATAAACAGGGACTGCTATTAGTGTGCAGGAAGGAACAGCAGATGCTGGTTTAAATTGAAGATAGACGCAAAAAGCTGGAGTAACTCAACAGGTTAGGCAGCATCACTAGAGAAAAGGAATAGGTGAAGTTTTGGGTCGAGACCCTTCAGACTGAGAGTCAGGGGAAAGGGAAACGAGAGCTACAGTGCGTGATATGGAGAGATATAGAAAAAATTAATGAAAGACGTAAAAAGTAATGATGATCAAAGTAAGGTGCCCACAATGGTTCATTGTTGACTGTGGGCTAGGTGAATACGAGTTATACGGTCAATGAAACTCAACAGGACAACAGTGAAACGTACAACGGCACGGGTGGGGAGGGACGAAGAGAGAGGAGATACAAAGGTTAATTGAAGTTAGAGAAATCAATGTTCATACTGCTGGGTTGTAAGCTGCCTAAGCAAAATATGAGGTGCTGTTCCTCCAATTTGCGTTTGGCCTCACTCGGACAATGGAAGAGGCCCTGGACAGCAAAATCAGTATGGGAATGGGAAGGGGAGTTAAATTGTTTGACAACCGGGAGATCACATCATGTTAGTGTTCTTGGTTCTCTCATCAGATTTTAGCATGTCAGAGAAAATGTATTTCTTGCTATGATTTTAGTAAGTATGAAATTTAACACAGACAGGTGTGAAGTATTGCATTTTGGTAAGTATGGAATTTGTCTCGGGCAAATGCGTAGTATTGCATCATGATAAACATTGAATTTATCTAATTGAGCGTGAAATATTATGTTTGGTAAGTTAAACCAGGATAAGACGTACAGTAAGTGGCAGGGCCACGGAGAGTGTTGTAGAGAAGAGAGATCCAGGGCTACGAGTTCATAGGTTCCTGAGAGTGGTGACACAGTAGACAGGATGGTGAAGAAGGCATTTGGCACATTTGCCTTCATCAGTCAGAGCATTGAATACAAGAATTGGGATGTCATATTACAACTGCCCAAGATGTTGGGGAGGCCACACTTAAATTATTGTGTGCATTTCTGATTGCCCAGCAATAGGAAGGATGCCATTGAACTGGAAAGGGTGCAGACAAATCTAACTAGGCAAATGGGATTAGCTCGACTTTATTGGCATGGAAGAGATGGGCCAAAGGGCCTGTTTCCTTGCTGTATAAATCTGTGACATTGATCTCTAATCAAAAGCTTGGGCCATTTTATATAGCTCTGAGCATGTAAGAGTCCAATTTTCGAAAAGCCAAGCACTGAGAATTTCTTGGACTTTGTACTTTAATTAAACAGAAGTATATTTTTAAGATGCCACAACAGAATCTAAACATTGTAGCAATGGTTTATCTAATCACCTGTAATGTTCAACCATTTCATCCAGATTGCTTGGACACTGCTTGGAAATCATAACAACAATGTATGCAAATGGTATGGGGGGAGTTTATGTTGCTGACGGTAGTGGAGGGATATCTCCAGAGATGAAGTGTCATACAGCACAGAAACCAGTGTGGCGACCAGTATGGCATAAAGGTCCCCCGCTTTGGGCTTATCGAATGTTTTATAAATTTATACCCTAACCATCCCATGCCCTGGCTAATGATGGCTAGTATCTCATATGCCTTCCTCACCACTTTATCTATCTACTGCCACCATCTATATACTAAAACTCTCGTTTGTTTGTTTGTTTGTTCCTGAAGGAGGGAGGGGGAGAGGATGGGAGGAGAGGGTGCTGCATCAATGCAGGAGAGATTTGGGCTCAACGGGTCCACTTGGTCTAGTTGTACAATAAAGCTCCTCAACTCCTCAATATTACTCAGGATCCAACTATTTATTTTGTTTGTCCTACACTTATTAGTCATCTTAAAATGCATAATCTTCAGCTTTCTTTGTTGATATTTTGCAATTCCTTTCCTTGTTTCCCTGTTTATTTGTATGATTTGTTCAAGTAGAATATTAAGTCTGACAATGTAATTAGCTTGCTGCTCTGCTGCACCACGTGAGATACTCTCCAACTGTAATTCAATGCCTAATCTGCAGGTCATTGCCTACGTCCTGTCTGAGTATGGCACCCCAAAGATAGACACAAAATGCTGGAGTAACTCAGTAGGTCAGGCAGCATCTCTGGAGAAAAGGAATAGGTGACGTTTCAAGTCGAGACCCTTCTTCAGACTGAAAATCAGAGGAGAGGGAAACTGGAGGAATGACTAGCACCAGCAGATGAAGGGGGTCTGGCGCCACTCTGTGGGCTAACTCAATACTGCAGCCTATGTGAAGTGTGAAATTCTTTTTCCAAAGAGAGGAAGTCTAAAAGTAGAAGTGATAAAACTAATATATCATTAATTGCAAAATAAAGGAAACACAAACATCCTCAGATTGCCACATGAAAGCTGATGTTTCCCCTTAGAGGATTCAGGCTGATTGAAGACATTAATAAGTAACAGTCTTTGATGGTTGGTCATAGTTTTTATTGATAGGTGAACAGGAATTCAGGATAATTTCTGTGTGATCATCACTTGGTTGCACTCCAATACCGAGCATGGACATAATATTGCCATACAGTGGCAGGTTGTGCCTCTAGATCCTCAAAGTAAACAAAGGGAAGTTCACTCCAACTTGCCAAATTGTGTCATTAGTCTCAGCACCTCTCTACCAGTTCATCACATCACTTTTATTAATCAGATGCCTTTAATCCTTTTAGTTTAGTACCAAAGTTTTTACCTTTGTCCAGAGTTATTTGCCGCTGATTACACAAGTTTAATTGCGCTATCCATTTTCTTTTTTATTACCGTTGAGTTAGCAGTATTAGCTTTTACTTAGTTCCATTTTCTAATGTTTGTATTATCTTCTTGGGTAGCTCTTGCTATATCTCCTCATGTCATACAGACTGGAAATGACCAGGTTTTAATTCTTGATTGGTGAATTTGCTGTTCTCACTTAGAGTCGGTAAAGAGAGATGATGGCAGCTGCTGGAGGGAACTCAAAGGGCACCTGTGGAGGGAAATGGACAGACAACGTTTTGTGTCAGGACTGATGGGGTAGAGCAGAGAAAGCTGACTCATCTGTGAATCAACTCCTCACCCGATCCACCCATCCCTTGCTAGCTCTTGTCCCACTCCTTCCCTCACTTCTTTTTACCAGCTATCTCCCCTCTTCTCCATCAGTCTGAACAAGGGTCCTGACCCAAAACGTTATCTGTCTATTTCCCTCCACAGATGCTGCCTGACCAGTTGAGTTCTTCTAGCAGTATGTTTTCTAGCTCAATAAATAGGACCAAGCATCACCACCTTGAAGTCACGGGGGATTTCCTTGACCCGGTGATGCATTTGGGATGCAATTTCTTAGCTATTGCTCATCCCTCTGGTACCTCATCCAAGTAACTATTAGGAATGAGCAAGATGTGGAGTGTTAGCTGGTTGTTTAATTCCAAGCAGCTTCACAATTTGTAGTCATAAAAACATACTATTATGAAGCACATTTTTTGATTAAAAACTCTACTCATTTAGGCACTGGAACAACGGCTGATTATTTTTCTTGTAGTTCAGGAGTTCTGAATTCATCACCTCTCCTGTTGTAAGTGCAGTCGGCTAATTGCAGTGCAAACTAATATTGAATTGGAATTGCCAGAGGCTGTACATCCTTAGTGATTCAGTGATGGAACTCAATGAGTCATAGGGGAGTTCTAAAGTTATTTTAATACTGTTTAATGTGATATTTCCCAGTGAAGTACGATTGCAAAGCTGTGCTCTGATATGGTTAACCAGTTTCAGTTTTGACTCTCATTTGCAGAGATGTCCAATGTAAATGCCTAATTGTATTTCACCTGTACTGTTGATTAGGAGGTAATGTCCGGCGCGGCCTGGAACCACAACAGCCTGACCGCGGGAGAAGACGGCAGGGGAAGGGAAAATACATTGTGGCCTTCCATCACAGTGAGGAGAGGACTGGAGGAGACTCACTGTGATGGATGTTTCTTTTTTTGTGTGTTTTTGGGGTTGTGTAATTTGCCTATTTTAATGCTTTATTGTGTAATCTGCCTATTTTAGTGCTTTTATTGTTGGACTGTGGGTGACTGAATTTCGTCCAAAAAACTTTTTTGGATGACAAATAAAGCTATCTTGAATCTTGAATCTTGAATGACCAATACAAACTGCAGGGCCTTTGCCCTTTGACATGACATTACATGCCTGCCAGCTTTTTCAGAGAAAAGCTTTGAAGATAAAGCAGAGACTTGATGTGAGTTTAGCTTAGTGTAGAGATACAGCACGGAAATAGGCCTGTCGGCCCACCGAATCCACGTCGACCAGCAATTCCCGCACACTAACCAACATGCACCAGTGACAATTTACAGTTTTAGCAAGCCAATTAACCTATAAACCTATCCAAGAGTGGAGGAGGAGGAGGGGGTAGGGTGGGAGAGGGGAGAGGAGGGGGGAGGAGTGGGGAAGGGGAGGAGGAGTGGGGGAGGAGAGGGTGCTGCACCAATGGAGGTTTGGGCCCAACGAGTCCACTTGGTCTAGTTGGATACTAAGAGGCATGTTCTTTTAATATTCATTGTGCTGGAGTACCTAAGAGGGTCAGGTAGCGTCTTTGGAGAACATGGATAGGTGATGTTTCGGGTCAGTACCCTTTTTCTGTCTGAAGGAGGATCCTAATTCCAGAGATGCAACCTGACCTGCTGAATTACTCCAGCATTTGGTCTTTTTTTTTGTAAACCAGCATCTGCAGATTTGTTAGCATTATATTGAAAAAGTTCCCAACATGGGCATCTGCACCTGAGATACCACAACTGTCCATCTACTGATTTAATAAGCAGTAATTATTTGACCAAGTATAGTACCATCATTATATAACCTCCAACATTGTTAATAGAAGGTATCAAGGCAGACGTGGGACAGGACACTGCTCACCACACAATGAATTTGTGATGCAACAAAATCACTCAAACCTTAATATAAAAAGGCAGCCAGTTCCCTTGGTAAAATACTTTTGTTTCAGTCTTACAAATTTAAGTGAGCCATGCCAGTGACTTCACAAGATGTTCCAATCTCCACAGTCACTCATCGATTTTGAAATGTCCTGTAACCTAGTAACTGATTTAAGCGAATTCAAATGTTGTGTTCTACATACAAGGTGACTATGTGTTTACGTGGAATCTCACTGCCCAATAGTTACGAACAAACCATCAATGGTCTGTTAATGCTCAGATGTTGCTGCCCGATCTCAGCCTTCAGTATGCTCAACATCTGGTTCTCCTCCAGTTTAGGAGCAACCTATCCTTCTGCAGGTCCCTGGAAAAGAGTCCAATGATGCATGTACCTGACCAGCTCTTTGACCACATGTTCAGTTATACTGCGCTATCTTCCTGTTAGTTGCCTTGCTTGCTTTTAACTTAATGAACAACCTTGCAATGCGATTATCAATTCTGTTAGTTTGTCATGAAAATCCTCGCCTACTGTTGTTACCTAAAGGTGCAGTGGGATGTGTTACAGATCAACGTAAATCACTGGTTCCAAGGAGATTATTTCCCTGCACAGTAACTGATCTTTTCAATGACTTTAGCAAAAAACAAACTGCTGGAAGAACTCAGCTGATCAGGCAGGATTTGAGCAGGGAAATTGGCAGACTGTATTTCGAGTCCAGATGCTTCTTCAGACTCTGATGACTTTTACAAGTGTTCACACATCTCAGTGATTACATGGGAAGCCACCAGACATAGGACTGGTGTTTTATAAACTTTCAGTCTGTTTCAAAGTGGCTTTGTGATCAAATGAAATGTAGAATGAGGGAAAACGTTTCATACAGTCGCATGCTTTTAAATCCCTGTCTAGACTGCAACAATCTCAAATAAAGATTGAGCACAGCTTTGAGGGATAGAAATGAACATTTAACATTGTGTCTCATCAGACATATCTCTTTTGCAGATAAAGCACTTGATTTGAAGAACTTCTGAAGAGACTATGCCAAGGCGACGCTGGACTGTCAGCCTAGGTTTGTGCTACGGTCTGCAGATGGCTTCAATCCACAAACCTCTGACTCAAGGGTGAGACAAGCTGACAGATAGGTAAAAAACATAAGCTCCCAAATAAAAAACAGGTTGTGACTTTTACATCGTCAGCACTTTATATCTACCCAATATCCACCAATCTTTGTATGAACGCTATCCTCAAAGGTACTGTGAGTACAAGTATCAGTGTTGCATTTGCTCTTGTTCTCCAAACTACGAGGAGTGGGAGATGCAAATAGAGGACCTGGGGCAGCAGTCAGAGAGAAGCTGTTGAGAGCCAAGGAGATGGTAAAAGCAAGAAGGAGACATTCTGGCTGGGACAGGGAGTTGTTAACTGGTGCTGATCCTATGGAAATTGGAGGAAGAGGCTAATGGGCTGGTGATCAGAGGTGTGGTGGGAAGTAAGAGAGTTGAGTGAATGTGTTTACACTTTTTTGCATCCAGCCTCTGTGTGTTGAGAAGTCCAGTGAAAGACGAAGCAGCCCATTGTATCAAGGGTTTCTTTGTTGTGGTACTAGGCTGGTAAAAGCTGTGCAAATCGCCTGCACAAAGATGAGTATCGGATTAGAATAAATGTGTGGCTGAAGGGATGGTGCAGGAGGATGGGCTTTAGGTCCCTGGATCAACGAGACATTTACTGGGGAAGATGGGACGTGTACAAGAGGGCCGTATGGGTTGCATCTTAACAATAGTGAGAACAATATCCTTACAGGGAGGTTTGTTAGTGCTGTTGGAGAAGCTTTGGACTAAGTTGCAGGTGAAGAGGCGTCAAATCAGGAAGTTGGCAAATAATACAAGGATAGGTGGAGTTATTGACAATGTGGACGTACCGGGCGGCAGAGTGATATTGATGTGTTGGTTAAGTGGATTGAGAAATGACAGGTGGAGTTTAATCCACACAATGTGAGGTGATGCTTCTTGGGAGCACTGGAGGCCAGGGCATACACCTTGAACGGTAGATCTCTCTTCCCTACACGAGTGGGAAGACCAGGTGGTCAGTGGGCTGGGAATTCCTGGGGAGCCTGGGCCATAAAATATGGCAGTGTGCTGCCACTATCTGTGGCCTGGTGATCCTTTCAGCATCACCGGAGGAGCTCAGTTACAACTGTTTCACACTTTCAACCCACTACCACGGTGACGACTCTGTGCCTCTTTCAGCTGATGTCACCCACTCTCAGCAGATCCTCGTCAGCTGCCTCGGAGTGTGAGGAACGTTGCAGTGGAACACGATCCCTGCTGTTGGTCACCAGGTTTGGAAGAAAGAGTTGATCTGATCTAAGTGGAGGGGGCAGGGGGAGGGGGCAGGGACAGGGGATGGGGCAGGGGAGGGGGGCAGGGGAGGGGCAGTGGCAAGGGGAGGGGCAGTGGGGTAGGGGAGGGGAGGGGAGGGGAGGGAGGGGCAGGGTAAGGGGGGCAGGGGAGGGGTAGGGGAGGGGAGGCAGGGGGAGGGGCAGAGGGAGGGGAGGGGGAGGGGGAGGGCAGGAGGACGGGGAGGGGCAGGAGGGAGGGCAGGGGCAGAGGCAGGGGCAGGGGCAGGGGCAGGTGGAGGGGCAGGGGGAGGGGCAGGGGGAGGTGGAGGGGCAGGTGGAGGGGCAGGGGGAGGTGGAGGGGCAGAGGGAGGGGCAGGGGCAGGTGGAGGGGCAGGGGGAGGGGCAGGGGGAGGTGGAGGGGCAGGGGCAGAGGGAGGGGCAGGGGCAGGTGGAGGGGCAGGGGGAGGCGGAGGGGGAGGGGGAGGGGCAGGAGGGAGGGCAGGGGCAGAGGGAGGGGCAGGGGCAGGGGCGAGGCAGGGGCAGTGGGAGGGGCAGGGGAGGTGCAGACACACACAGCGAGGTGTCGCTGAGGTGCACTCTCTCCTGGGGCGGAGCCGCGTTACGGGAAGTGATGTTGCTCTGACAGAGGAAGGATGTGAGTAATTGAAGTGCGTTTAAATGCAAGTTTTCTGCGAGCTGCTTGTTTCCGCGTGGGACCAGTGAAGGGAGACAAGCCCCGGGTCACGGTGAGTGTAAGGCAAGGCGAGGCGAGGCAAGGCAAGGCAAGGCGAGGGTGCCGGGGTTACATGTGGTGTAAGGAAGGCTCTGGTTGTACGGGAACTCTCTGACTGTCGCTGCCGCAGTTATTGTCCCTGCTGTGACTGTACCTTGTAAAAGTTTATCCGGTGACATCTGTGGCAGACTTGGCTCCACTGTGGGCGGACAGCGTGGATGCGGCCGCCTTGCCTTTGCTGCCGGCGCTGCTTCCCACGGTGTCGGCGCTCACGACGCCCTTGTCCCGGAGACTGTCTCTGGGTCTGACAGCAGCTTGTGTCGGGGACCTGCCCCAGTCCCACCGGTACCAGCTCCCACTCCAGCCCCAGCCCCAGCCCCAGCCCCAGCTGGCGGGGGCTCCCACTGTACCTGTACGTGTCACCAAACCCCTTGGCCTGTGGGCTACAATGCTGACAGATACCTGTCGGCCTTTCTGTGTGATGTGTGGGGGAGGAGCTGCAGGCGCTGCTTTACACCGAAGACAGACACACAAAATGCTGGGGTAACTCAGCGGGTCGGGCAGCGTCTCTGGAGGGAAGGAATGGGTGGCGTTTGGGGTCGAGTCCTTTCCTTTCTGTTCAGACTGACAGTCAGGGGAGAGGGAGACACAGAGATAGGGAAGGGTAAGGTGTGAAAACGACAGATCAAAGCAGACGTTGGTAAGGAAATGTGTGGGGAGGAACTGCAGATGTTGGTTTACACCGACGAGAGACTCATAAATGCTGGGGTAACTCAGCGGGTCGGGCAGCATCTCTGGAGGGGAGGAATGGGTGATGTTTCGGGTCGAGACCCTTCTACAGACATCTCCAGAGATGCCCCTGGGCTGCGCCAGTATTTCTCGTGTCTGCCGGTGGCGGGGAGCCGGGCTTGGATGTGCCGCCACCGGTCAGTCCCGGAGATGGTGACCACCCCGGAGATGGTGACCACCCCGGAGATGGTGACCACCCCGGAGATGGTGACCACCCCCGGAGATGGTGACCACCCCCGGAGATGGTGACCACCCCGGAGATGGTGACCACCCCGGAGATGGTGACCACCCCGGAGATGGTGACCACCCCGGAGATGGTGACCACCCCGGAGATGGTGACCACCCCCCGGAGATGGTGACCACCCCCCGGAGATGGTGACCACCCCCCGGAGATGGTGACCACCCCCCGGAGATGGTGACCACCCCCCGGAGATGGTGACCACCCCCCGGAGATGGTGACCACCCCCCGGAGATGGTGACCACCCCCCGGAGATGGTGACCACCCCCCGGAGATGGTGACCACCCCCCGGAGATGGTGACCACCCCCCGGAGATGGTGACCACCCCCCGGAGATGGTGACCACCCCCCGGAGATGGTGACCACCCCCCGGAGATGGTGACCACCCCCCGGAGATGGTGACCACCCCCCGGAGATGGTGACCACCCCCCGGAGATGGTGACCACCCCCCGGAGATGGTGACCACCCCCCGGAGATGGTGACCACCCCCCGGAGATGGTGACCACCCCCCGGAGATGGTGACCACCCCCCGGAGATGGTGACCACCCCCCGGAGATGGTGACCACCCCCCGGAGATGGTGACCACCCCCCGGAGATGGTGACCACCCCCCGGAGATGGTGACCACCCTGGAGATGGTGACCACCGCCTCCCTTGCCCTTGGCCCGGGATGGATGGATGCAGCCAGCCAGTGGGGCTCTGCACCCGGATAGTCAGTCAGTTGCCCCACCGCTCACTGTGGTGGACGAGGACAGCAACAGCACACAAACGACTCAACCTTCTAGATACATATACAGTGTTGGTTCATTTTAATGTGTTAATTTCCAAGCCGCTTCACACGAGGCAAGTTTTATTCTCTGTCTGAAGAAGGGTCTCGACCCATTCAACGATAGACCCCAAAAAGCTGGAGTAACTCAGCGAGTCAGGCAGCATCTCTGGAGAGAAGGAGTGGATGGGCGACGTTTCGGGTCGAGACCCTTCCTTCCCTCCAGAGATGCTGCCTGTCCCGCTGAGTTACTCCAGCATTTTGTGTCTGCCTTCGGTGTAAACCAGCATCTGCAGTTCCTTCCTATACATTTCCTTATCCACGTCTGCTTTGATCTGTCATTTTCACACCTCACCCTTCCTTATCTCTGTGTCTCCCTCTCCCCTGACTGTCAGTCTGAAGAAAGGACTCGACCCAAAACATCACCCATTTATTTTCTCCAGAGATGCTGCCTGTCCCAGTGAGTTACTCCAACATTTTGTGTCTGTCTTCGGTGTAAACCAGCATCTGCAGTTCCTTCCTACAAGTTTTATTCAGCTGGTCTGTACTCTGGTTCTCTGTTGTTCCGCGAGGTGTAGAATACGAATCCAAGGTTTGTGGGGCTGTGGACTCGGATATTGAGCCCCCCCCCCTTGATTGTGGAGATGGGCGAGCTGGCAGTGAAGGGCTGTCACTGGAGCTACAGCTGTGCCACAACAGGTGGCTTGGTTTTATTGCTTATTAACAGCTCCCACACCTTGCACTCCTCCACATGAAGCGGTTAACATTTTAATAATAATTACCCTTCCATACTGGCATCAGCCGAGCAGCGCTGCAGGGCGCATTTCAATTATATCTGGATTTAGAGTTTGCACAACATCCTTCTCTTACCTCCTGAAGTGTAGGGAGATTCCTTAAAGTTGACCGGTTGACTTAGATTAGCACAGGGATGGGATGAACTCTCCCGAGTTGGTGCTGGCTCGAAGGGCCAAATGGCCTTCTCCTGCACCTATTTTCTCTGTTTTGAGCAGTGATGTTTTTCAGTATGTCCCAAAGAGGCATGTCTCACAGTGAGGAGGGGACTGGAGGAGACTCACTGCGATGGATTTTTCTTTTTTTTTTGTGTTTTGTGTTGGTTGGGGTTGTGTAATTTGCTTATTTTATTGCTTTTATTGTTGGACTGTGGGTGACGAAATCTCGTCCAAAAGACTTGTTTTTTGGATGACAAATAAAGATATCCTGAATCCTATCCTGAATCCTGACCACCAATCCCCGGATTTAGGTTGGAAAGTGTCCATGTGTAGTCTTCCGTGTTGATTTGCCCTTCACAGGGAGCTTGCTAATGAAGGAAGGTGCATAGTGCTGAGCCACTAGACATGTAGTTGAAAGATACGGGATGGAGGGTGAAGACTGACTGAGGCAGGGAGGCACCATAACCACTTTATCCTCGGGATTTTTAAGAATTACACTTCCTTTTTTTTGGACCGTGGCTGCCATTGACACAGCCTGATCAAGGTTGGATGAAGCATGTCAAGCCTGTCGCCAATCTCTGGGGCAGTAACTTTGTTGAATCCAACAACAAGTGGCATGTTTGGTGTCAGTGGGTTGTGGTCCAAGCTGCACAGACTCTGACCCACCCAGCCCTCGCCAATGATCAAAGATAGACCCAAAATGCTGGAGTAACTCAGCGGGACAGGCAGCATCTCTGGAGAGAAGTATCGGGTGACGTTGCGGGTTGAGACCTTTCTTCAGACTGTCTGGTGTGTCAGTCTACCCCAGGACAAAATGGGGGTGGGAGGTGGAGGAGTTTAACAGTTTGATAGCCACAGGGAAGAAGGATCTCCTGTGGCGTTCTGTACTGCATCTTGGTGGAACCAGTCTGTTGTTCAAGGTACTCCTCAGGTCGACCATTGTGTCATGGAGGGGGTGAGCTGTATTGCCCAGGTTGTTTTGCAGTTTGAGGAGCATTCTCCCCTCCAACACCACCTCCCATGAATCCAGCTCCGACCCCAGGACAGAGCCAGCCTTCCTGATGAGTTTGTTAATCCTGTTGGCGTCCGCGGCCTTCGCCCTGCTGCCCCAGCACATGACATGGTGACCACATGAGATGGTGACCACCGCCTCCCTCGCCCTCCACCCGGGATGGATGGATACAGCCAGCCAGTGGGGCTATGCACCCGGATAGTCAGTCAGTTGCCCCACCGCTCACTGTGGTGGACGAGGACAGCAACAGCACACAAACGACTCAACCTTCTAGATACATATACAGTGTTGGTTCATTTTAATGTGTTAATTTCCAAGCCGCTTCACACGAGGCAAGTTTTATTCTCTGTCTGAAGAAGGGTCTCGACCCATTCAACGATATGGTACACTCCAAGGTATTTGTACTCCCTGATAAACTGCACATCCACACCATTGATGGAGACAGGGGACCGGGGTGTTCCTCTCCTCCTAAAATCCACCACTAACTCCTTAGTCTTGTCGGTGATGAAGTGCAGGTGATTCAACCCACACCACTCAACAAAGTCGTTGGCTACACCTCTGTATTCAGTGTCCCTCCCCTCACTGATGCAGCCCACAATTGCAGAGTCATCTGAAAACTTCTGCAGGTGGCAGGAGTCCGAGTTATATCTGAAGTCCGAGGTGTAGATGGTGAACAGGAAGGGAGAGAGGACCATCCCCTATGGGGCCCCTGTGTTGCTCACTGCCATGTTTGAGGCACAGTTCTGCAGCCTGACATATTGTAGTTGTCCAGTCAGGTAGTTGGTGATCCAGGACACCAATGGAACATGCACCCACATCTTTGTCTGTTTGCTCCCTAGCTCTGGAGAAGTAAAAAAAGCATGACTCTCTCAGTGCTTCCCGGCTTATCCAGGTGAGCATAGGAACGACGGAGCAGGTGGATGGTGGCGTCCTCGACCCCCATCTTTGTCTGATAAGCGAACTGCAGGGGGTCCAGGCAGGGTTTAACCAGGGGTCGCAGGTGAGTGAACACCAGCCTCTCCAGGGACTTCATGATGTGTGAAGTCAGTGCCTGTAGTCATTGGAGGAGCTGGGGCACGTCCTCTTTGGTACAGGAACCCAGCAGATGTCTTCCACATCACACGAACCCTCTCCTGGCTCAGGTTTTCCACCCTGCTGTACTTGTTATTCTGGTACTGAACTTTACTGTACTGAATGCATCGATCTGGTGTTTTGAAAGCATCAGTGCATAGCTCTGATCATGAATATGATCAGATTTCCCAGAATCTGATGCCTGCCCACGTATCCTTTGAGGAGACTGGACTGGGATGATTTACTTTATTATCTTGCACCTCTTGAGATCCATAAGAGTTTTGCGCTGTTTGCCCTGCTGTGTCAGAGCCCCATTACACCAGCAGAGATCAGTGGGTGTCTGTTTGTGTTATGCTTGGTTGCTCTCTGCACTATCAGGGAATACTGCATGTTTGTTGCTAGTTTAGTTAGGTATTGGCCTGCAAATTCCAGGCAACCTGTGGCGGTGTTAATGAGTGTTTGAATTACTTCTAAACTAGTTAAGGTCTCTGTTTTGTGAGTGTTCTTCGAGTTTCAGTCGATGTGGGTTCATAATAGAGTGACTGGATCAGTTATTGCATTGATTAACACCCTTTGCTACTCTAACTGCTGCGACGGAAGATATTTGGGTGGGCATTGAAACTGAGCTCGTATGGAAGTTGCAGCATAACAGGTAGGTTGCGGTATGGCAGTCGAATTAACTACAATCTCAATAGTTCCTAACTGTGACGGAGGAGAAAGAATCTCAAAAATGCCACATATGTAGCGGTTGCCTTCATTCATGCGGAGGTTATTGTAACTGAGTCGGACTCTGGCACTGCATTGATCAGTCACTACTTATTCCTTGACTGTTCCAATTACCGGGTGTGTGAAGGTGAGTTTGCTGATCAGTGATCAATATTTGCTTGCATTGTCGGTTAAGGTTTATTAAATGCAAACAGTGGGTGTCCTCCCCATCGCCTTCTTTCCAGTATACCGTGGAAAGTTCACAGAATGGATAGTTATTTTTAAAACTTTGGATGGGAAATTAAAGCTGTGATAAAGTATTACAGATTTGGAGTTGCTTCAGCCAAAGCTGTCTGATGCTTTTCAAGTGGGAAAATAGCTGCTACATATTGGCCTCTGGAGAGAATGAAGTATTGTTATGGAGTGTTCATGGATATTTGTATTTGCTCATTAGTTTAGAGGGAATCTCTAACAGGATATTGATAAGCAGTTTTTCAATATCCTGTTACAGATATTGTAACATAGTTTGCCTTTGTTTATATTTCTTGAGATGCTTCAATGTTTCAGATAAACCTTGGTACAGATGGAAGATTGGGTAACTGCATTTCTTAGTCTGATAAAGATGCCCGCTTGTGATAAAAAGGTTGATTTGTGGTGTATTTAGTTGTTGGGTACCAAGGCCAAGAACCAATGCTGGATCCTAGCTTTGGTGTATATGTGGAAATAATTGTCTCTTTGAATCTTTCCCCTCTTAAATCCATGTCCTTAATGTTAGACTCCCCCAACCCTGGAAAAAATATCTGACTTCCACATTTTATATTTCTCTCATGAGTTTATATACTTCGTTCAACCTCCTCCACTTCAGGGGAAATGGTCCCAGCCTATCAATCCCCTCTTTATAAATCAAGCCTTCAAGTCCCAGCTACATTCTTTATGGCTTACTCTGCTTGCAAGTGGCAAATCGTGTCCAGTCAGGATTTGTGTTAAATTGTGATCTGCACATCTTTTTCAGGGAAGCCAGGGATGTTGTTGGTCAATAACTGCTGCCAATTTTGCAATCATAACAGGCTTTTGTGCAACATGTAGCAATCTTTTAGTTGTTTGGAAAAGGTATAGTTTATGCTTCTGCACAGTCACCTTTTCCACACATGAAACAGCAGACCTATGTAGTTTAGTAACTAGCACCTTTGACAGTCCTACACTCCCTCAATGCTGAATGAAGGTGTTGGGTGATATTCTTGTGCTCTGGTCTGTGGAGTAAGGCTTGAAGGAGCCTTCTGATTGTTTTGGGGCCAGTGTGCTACCAATTGAGCAAGAGCTAACTGCTCCGTTAAATCCAAAAGAGACAGAAAGGTGGACCATCACCTGGCCATACGCTTTGAGTTCTTTCAGATGCAAAACACTGAATGCTTTCATTTTTAATGCAGCTAAAGATGTGACTGAAATGCAGAATCAACACTTATTTAATGTTTTGATGTGATATCAGATAGATGAGCTAATATTTTTTGAGGATAACAGAGTGCTTTTAAATCGTGCAGTTGCTCTGCTGTGCAGTTGAGTTGGACTGAGGCAATGGCAATATGATTCCTGACTTGTGAACCTGTACCATGCTGCCCACTCTTCTTGCATCCTAACTACAACTACTCGTAATGTCTTGTGAGTCAGTTTCTAGAGTCCTTCCGAGTTTCGGATGTATTTTCTGTCCTACATCCCAGCAGATTGAGGATTGAACGTTGTGGTCATTGGGCTTTCTATCATGATGGGCCGTTGTCACCTGCTGCATTATCCCCCTGCCTCTAGTGACGTATTATTGATGCTAATCTCTTAATAATGACGGGCAATTTAGGTGCAAATTGATTTTTTTTTTTAGTAACAATGATGTATTGGGTTTTGCCGAAACAAAAAATGAAAATTGGTTTATGAATTTAAACAAGGGAGTGGGTGAGGGGGAGAGGGAGAGCAATAGACAATAGGTGCAGGAGGAGGCCATTCGGCCCTTCGAGCCAGCACCGCCATTCAATGTGATCATAGCTGATCATTCTCAATCAGTACCCCGTTCCTGCCTTCTCCCCATACCCCCTGACTCCGCTATCCTTAAGAGCTCTATCCAGCTCTGTCTTGAATGCATTCAGAGAATTGGCCTCCACTGCCTTCTGAGGCAGAGAATTCCACAGATTCACAACTCTCTGACTGAAAAAGTTTTTCCTCATCTCAGTTCTAAATGGCCTACCCCTTATTCTTAAACTGTGGCCCCTTGTTCTGGACTCCCCCAACATTGGGAACATGTTTCCTGCCTCTAACGTGTCTAACCCCTTAATAATCTTATACGTTTCGATAAGATCTCCTCTCATCCTTCTAAATTCCAGTGTATACAAGCCTAGTCGCTCCAGTCTTTCAACATATGACAGTCCCGCCATTCCGGGAATTAACCTAGTGAACCTACGCTGCACGCCCTCAATAGCAAGAATATCCTTCCTCAAATTTGGAGACCAAAACTGCACACAGTACTCCAGGTGCGGTCTCTCTAGGGCCCTGTACAACTGCAGAAGGACCTCTTTGCTCCTATACTAAGACTAGCAAAGACTAAGTATTATAGTTCCTTTTGAAGAGGGTATTCTAAACACTTACTTCTTGATTTGTAGGTGGACTTGCTGCTCCAATATGAGAGAGGTGGCATAAACTTTTGCACAGCAAAATCCTATGGATTATATTAAATTAATAACGAGATAGTCTTACCACCCAGAGGGGCAGTAACTTGCTGTATCATCCCAAGGACACACTCCAATGGAACTGTAAATGTTGCACGGGGGGGGGGGGCACCCTAGATTACAAGACTGGAGTACGATCCTTGTACATGATCTTTCTCTTCCCTTTCTGTCAAAAAACTTTTTCAGTCAGAGTTGTAAATCTGTGGAATTCTCTGCCTCAGAAGGCAGTGGAGGCCAATTCTCTGGATGCTTTCAAGAGAGAGCTAGATAGAGCTCTAAATGATAGCGGAGTCAGGGGGGTATGGGGACAAGGCAGGGACGGGGTACTGATTGTGAATGATCAGCTATGATCACATTGAATGGCGGTGCTGGCTCGAGGGGCCGAATGGCCTACTCCTGCACCTATTGTCTAAATGACCGAGCAATACCCTGCCAAGGCATGAGCTCAGTCCAGGTTGTCCCTGGGTAACGAGCAGATGCTCTTTTTGCAGATCATTGTAGGTTGATTTTGCCCGTAATTCAAAAGTACTTTAAAAATCACTATGGTAACCATTACCTCCACAGTATTCCAATGAATGGAATTAAGAGTGCACCAAACTGGTAAGAAAGAACAATGACTAAAAGGGAGGGGAGGGAGAGGAAGCTAATCCTCCTTTTGTAGGAATTAACATATTCTGTATGTTGGACCTTTGAGTTTAATAATAATATGGGAGCTCATAGTGTGTAGGGTGTCGCTAAATCGGGTGTGCATAAGCAGGGGACAGCCTGTGAAAGTCTGTGTAACAATATGAAGCAATTTCCTTTTTTTAATAAAGGAAAATGCAGTGACTTGAAGTTATCTCAATGTGGTGAATCGATACTTCAATGGCTGCACTGTCTATTGTGGCTCCCAGTCTTGTGGAAACTGGCACCATGAACAGCAGTAATTGGGCTTTGGGAACTGACCCAGCCCAGGAAATGGAGAGCATTTGGATGTAGACCAGAAGTGGTCTCCAAAGGAATGATTATTAACAACATCAGCTTCATGCATTTGTTGGCAATTGCTGTTTCAACAACCCCTCCAATGGTCACAACTCCCTTCAGTGACTGGAAATAGATTGAGAAGAAAATGAGATTTAGGTGGAGAAAAAAGGAACAGTTATAACATCCGGCATTTACATTGTGCAGTAAAATACTTTAGTTTCCCAATAAACGAGGCATGAAGTGTGATTTTTTTATTTTGTGTGTGAAATGTCCTGTAGTGTTTGATGCTTTCCTTAGTTGGGTTTGAGGATCCTTTCAAACAAACCATGATCCATTTTGGTTTCTCAAGACAAAAGCAAAATAGAAAGGGGGGGGGGGTTCGATAAGAGACATAAAACTTAGGGTAGGCTGCCCTAAATTTCTCCATTCCTTTTTTCATTTTGTTTTGGAACTAAAATAATAACCAGGATCCTTTGTGATACTGACTTCCTCACAAACCTTGGGCTTATTATTTGTTATGCCTAAAGATTGTACCCGACAGCGTTATCTGGAGTGGCCTTCAGCTAAATATTTCCATTCTATGCAATGAGTCATGCTGTATCTTGTTGGAAGGTTTCCTTTCATAAGCATCAGGCCATGAGATTGAATACAAGCCTTTATTCTTCATGTGTGTGGATGTATAGTTTGCGTGGCAACTATTAAAGCCTTGGAACCTTAACTAATTCTTGGTGTACTAAATTTCCCCGGTGTGGGACGAATAAAGGAATATATTATTATTATTATTATTATTGCTTCTGCTATGCGTTTGTAAGATGCACAAAATGCGTCCCTAATTTTGAAGCATATTTAAATTCCAATCTAATTGGTTTTTGTGGGGAAAGAGAGATGGTTCAGGTATTGACATCTCTGCCTTCTTTACTTCTTTCCAGACAGTCTGCCTGGACAGATCAGGCAATTCTGAAGTGCACCAAAACCACACCTACCTCCCTTCCTCACACTCCATCACCTCGGTCCCTCCCTACATCTGAGATCATTTGTTGGTTTTGTTTACTGATGGGAATAGCTAACTCAGAATATTCTGTAAAGGGAGACTCAGTAGATGGAGTTTCTTGAGGCAGCTATTGTATTTGGAGTAATGACCAGAACTGTGCCAAGTCCGATCCATCAGTCTGGAGTCTTATCATATCATATCATATCATATATATACAGCCGGAAACAGGCCTTTTCGGCCCTCCAAGTCCGTGCCGCCCAGCGATCCCTGTACATTAACCCTATCCTACACCCACTAGGGACAATTTTTCACATTTACCCAGCCAATTAACCTACATACCTGTACGTCTTTGGAGTGTGGGAGGAAACCGAAGATCTCGGAGAAAACCCACGCAGGTCATGGGGAGAACGTACAAACTCCTTACAGTGCAGCACCCGTAGTCAGGATCGAACCTGAGTCTCCGGCGCTGCATTTGCTGTAAAGCAGCAACTCTACCGCTGCGCTACCGTGCCGCCTCACTGATATTAAAGTATTTGCTCACAGTTGAAGCTCCGAGTTTGAAGTATACGGGCCATTTCCTACAATAATTGGTTCAATTGTGAGGGACATATTCCATCCACTCCAATCCCCATTGAGCTCTGCTTTTAAAATCTCAATCTGATTTGGCACTAGTGCTAAATTGAAGCGTTTTAATAAACAAGCTCACTGAACAGATCAATCCAGTTCCTGTAACGTGCAAGGCACTGTATATTTATAAAGATTGATTTGGCAACTTTGCATAAAGCAAGGAAGCTTTGCAAAATAGATTTATTTTTCTTGTATTGACTACAATATGAATCTTGATCCAAAATATTGAGACCTATACAGTCTAGACAAGGAACTGCAGATTCTGGTTTACAAAAAAAGATGCACAGTGATGGAGTAACTCTCAGGATTAGGTAGCCTCTCTGGAGAACATGGATATGCGACATTTAGGTTTGGGAAATGTCTGTCTTAAGAAGGGTCAAAAACTAAAAATGTCACTATCCATGTTCTCCTGGGATGCTGCCTGACCCACTGAGTTACTTTGGCATTTTGTATCTACATTGTCTAGTTTATTAATTTTAAAAATATATTATAACCTGTTCAATTATCAACTGTCCTAAATTCAGTGCTGTGCTGCTGAAAGATGCCTAGCTTGTGCACTATAAACAACAATGTGGATGGAGCTCTGTTGTTTACATTGTTATGATCTAGTAATATATTTGCCTCAGGGTGGTTTCACATGCATGAGTATGCTCACCAATTAATAGCTAGCAGCAACATGTAACAATTCTTGCCCATGGTTCATTATGTCTTGTAAATTGTGCCTTTATTTGGACAGCTGGTTAGCAGTCAGTGGATTGAGGTAGTAGGTGGAACTCTTTTTTAAAAAAAATGTAAGAGTAATCTTTAAGCGGACCATTCCTCTTTATTTTGAATGACAATAAATGCTTCAATAAATGCTCTTGCAAAGCTGCCAGTGGAAAAAAAACCATTGCCCACTGGCTATGCATGATTTGGTGACCATGCTTGATGTTGGCCTTGATTGTTGTAAATTAAAGGATTACTATCTGGAATAGTTGTGAAGCTGATTCAGAGGTAATGACAGGCTGATGAATCGTGTGTTGACTTGGTGTCATTTTGCATTGAATGCGTTGAATTTGTATTGCATTCTGGGGTAGTTTCTGCCAAGCAGACACTCAAAATTTCCCCCTTTCTTGCATCCTCGAGGTGCTTTGTTTTCCAGATGGCCAATGTTGGCCTCACCTGATAGGGTTAATTTATGGAAAAAAATAGTCATGGTAAAGAATCACTGTCTCAAATGTCTGCAGCTTTTCGCCAGCCTCTGGTCTAATACAAAACACACAATGCTGGAAATGCTTCGTTGCTGATAGTCAACCTGTGGTGAGAAAAAGAATAGCTGTTTCGGGTCAATAACCCACCATCAGAACTTTGTGATTGAAAAGAGTGTGTTTTTGAGCTACGCAAAGGGAGGAGTAACGAGAAAGCAAATATCAGTGATAGGGCACAGGTCCAGGTTGTCAAGGGAATGGTTACTTTAAATTTGGGTTTGGTCCGATCCATTTGTGACCTGTGCAGTATGAAATGAAGGGAGGGTTTTTGTGGGGTGGAGAGGCTGATCAACACAGGGGCCGTGATTTATCGCGAACAGCTGCCCATGTGAAGTGGAACGTCAACCGTGAATGGGCTGTGGCTCCTGCACCTCTGCACTGTGACAGCAGAGCTCCCAGTCCTTGCACTGTTTCCTGGGCAATGTGCAGTGAGGCGGTATGGAGGGGGGGGTGTGGAACTATGTGCAGTCAGGCGGGAGAGGAAAACAAATAAGGATTTGCATCTTTCAAAGACCAGCTGTGCTGACTTGTGAGCAGTTGTGCTTTAGTTGCAATTAACTTGCCTCTGCCACGCTGATATTCACCAACTATATTCCTGTTTGCTGCTGAATTCAAATCCCTTTCAAGTTTTAGCCTTAAATCAGGCGCGTAAAACATCAAAAGTCACCATTCCTTCAGATTTCTGCGCAAGCTGATCCTTGGTCCTTTCTGTTGTCTGACAATTCTACAAGTTGTGTGCTGACCCCGACTGCTTTGTTTCCAACCGGTGAGAACCGGTCCCGTCATTGTGTGTGCCTGAGGGTGATGCAGTCACTGACCCTCCCGTGGACAGTGAGTGCGGCTGCCAATTTTACTAGGATGCAGCGATCACAACACAATTGTAACCACTTGATAATTGTTTAAAGTTACCATTCTTGTAATGAGAAAAATACAGCGTTGTAATTATCATTTGCAAATGCTAAAACAATCTGTTCCCCATGGAGTTCTCTGCACCTTGTTGCACGATGATCTATTTTTCTTAAGCAGTCCCATTGGGATGAAGAGTGACTTGCTTTACTCTCTAACCCTGAGTTCTGAGGAGTCTGATGTGGGAGTTACAGATGACACAGTTGGGGCAGGTGATGTTTGATCGGGCAGATGGGTGTGCGTGGGAGTCAAGGTCCACTGGGGTGAGGTGATTGCTGCCCTCCAGAATGCTTCAGAGACTTTGACCACCTGTACCTGGCATCTCAATGCACTGGAGGGGCTGTATCCACAAAGTCTTTCTAATTGACATGTAGGGTAAAGTATTCTCTCGCAGGAGACCTGAAACGGAGTCATTCTGGTGGGCCGTCCATTATGTATGCGTGATCCTGGCTGATATTGCAACAGGAAACAGGAAAACGAGAGCAGGAGAAGGCCACGTGGTCCCTCAAACCTGTCCAACTATTCCATAAAATCATGGCTCAAGATCGTGTGCCAGGTTTTCGCTCCTTAAGGTGATGATATATTTCATAAACATTATCCACCTTTGTCGAATGGTTGTCCTGAGATATCAGAAGTGGTCCATGTCTTCTCAAGGTCTCATTATTTCTGTAGTTCTGTAATACTTTGCTGGCTTTACCTTGCACTAAATGTTATTCCCTTGTCACATATCTATACACTGTAATTGGCTCGATTGTAATCATGCATTGTCTTTCCGCTGACTGGTTAGCACACAACAAAAGCGTTTCACTGTACCTCGGAACACGTGACAATAACCTAAACTGAAACTGAACTAGTTCCATACTTCTTGAGACACAGAAGCCATTTGGCCTTTCAAGTCTGTGATGACATGGAGCAATCCCATTTCTTACTATTTTTTCCTATAACCTTTTCTCCTTACATTCCCATGAATTCCCCTTGGTCCTCTTTCCCCCCTTGTGCTGATAGTCTACAGGGATATGTGGATGACTGATTTGGCCTTGTACAACGAAACACTTGGTTTGGTCAAAAAGTCAGAGTAATTGATTTACCTCCACCATAAATCACTGGGAGGAAACACTGGGAGTTGTTTAACGTATTAAACAGCTGGGTTGTGCCTGATTTGATAAAGATCTTCAGGTATTTATTTCCTGATACCACAGGAGGCAGCCATTTTGATTCATCGAGTCTATGCCAGCCACACTTGGCACCAGTGAAGGAAAAATAATTAAAACCAGCTCGTGGGGGTCGTGGTTGGAGTTGGAGGCAGGTTGTTGGTAAGTTTACGGGGGGAAAACACAAGGTGGTGAGGGGCCGAAAGGAAATAAAGTAAAAGAAACAACATAAAGGGGATGGCAGGTCAGGCAACATCTGGAGAACATGAGTAGGTGATGTTTCGGTTTATGGCCCTTCTTCAGCCACAACCTGAAATGTCGTATCATATCATATATATACAGCCGGAAACAGGCCTTTTCGGCCCTCCAAGTCCGTGCCGCCCAGCGATCCCCGTACATTAACACTATCCTACACAATTTAGGGACAATTTTTACATTTACCCAGCCAATTAACCTACATACCTGTACGTCTTTGGAGTGTGGGAGGAAACCGAAGATCTCGGAGAAAACCCACGCAGGTCAGGGGGAGAACGTACAAACTCCTTACAGTGCAGCACCCGTAGTCAGGATCGAACCTGAGTCTCCGGCGCTGCATTCGCTGTAAAGCAGCAACTCTACCGCTGCGCTACCGTGCCGCCCATGTCACCATCCATGTTCTCCTGAGATGCTGACTGACCTGCCGAGGTACTCCAGTCATTTGTGGCCTTCTTTGGAAAATCTGCATCTACAGTTCCTTCTATCCGTAAAAGGGAATGGATTTGGAAGTCCTCATTATCTTGCTTCTGCAGGAGAACTGTACTCAGTCAAACCAGGCATGTTCTGCCACGGTCTGACCAAATCTCTCGTTACGCTCCAGGTGAGTATTGTTCAGGGAATGACATTGTGTGGCTGAGCCGGTGAATTGTGGAGCTGAATGTCAAACTGGTGCAACTCGCCTGGAGCGATTTGTATTGTGCTGTTCTCCATGGATATACAAGCACCCAACCAAATTTTTGGGCTTTGCTATGTTATTCTTTAAAATGAGTAAAGAGAGTCTTGCAATCTGGACTGGTTTTTTTACGCTTTAGTATTTATATTGGTTTGCGCAAAATGGGATTTCTTGTTTGAGTTGCTGGCTTTATTAAAACTATTTGGAGAGTTTCACTGTTGTGAAATAAAATCTAGAAATGAGTCAGTGAGCAGAATGTTTTCCATCTTGCTCCATCAACAGTGAGAACTCAGTGGAAGATATGAGAACAATCGATCCTAGCAGGGATGGTAGCTGTGTGTCTGTGCTTTGTGCTCCATTTAATATGTGGAAGAAGCCATTTGCAGGTTTCCTGCGGTGTTGTAGCTCGTTTCTCCTGCATGCTGTTTGCTGAAACTGCAGCAAGTGCATTGCTCCCAGAAGCCCCGCAGCTATTGAAGCTCTGAACCCATTAGCGAGATGCTCTCAGATGGAATTTACTGCCAGTAAGTGTTAGATGATACATCTGGGAAGTCAAATAGAGGTAGGACATTTACAGTAAATGGTGGGGTGCTGAGCAATGTTGAGAGAGATCTTGGGGGTTTGAGTCCATAGTCCCCTGAAAGTGGCAACACAGTTGGATACGTTGGTGAGGAAACCACATGGCAGGCTTGCCTTTATGGGTCAGGGCAAAGAATATAAGTGCTGGAATGTAAAGATGGAAATTTACAAAATACTGGTTGGACCACATGGAGTATTGTGTGAAATTCTGGCCGCCAGTGAGTGGAGGAATGTGATTACCTTAGAGAAGGTGCAGAGGAGATTGGTCGGGATGTTGCCTGGATTGGAGAACTTTAGTTATGGGGAGAAACTTAGGCTGAGAATTTGCTTTCCTTGGCCTGAAGGGGGATGTGATAGAGGTGGATAAAGCAATGCGATACATAAATATGTAGATAGTCTAAATCTTTTTTTCCTGTGGTAGCAATATTAAAAACAAGGTGCCATAATTTTAAAGTGAGGGTTAGGAAATTTAAGGGGGGTGTTTGAGGAAAGATTATTTTAACTGCAGCCCGCTATCAGAAGAGGTGCTGGAATCAAACCACATTTGAGGCGTAGACTAGTGTAGCCTAAAGATCAAAGATGATTATTGGTCTTGGCTTAATGAGTTCCCACCCCAGGTGTGGTAAAGATTCAGGTTCAAGGAGTGTGTCAGAAGTGTCTCGACCCGAAACATCACCCATTCCTTAAACATCTGCTACTGCTGGAAGGCCATCAACCTGCCATAGGAGCAGGCTGGTCTGCCTGGAACTTTCTGGCCTTCTAGTGTAAGAAGCTGCAGACTGACACACCAATGTCTGGGTCTGGTGCCACTAAAACCTGGGGTAGCTGCTGCGATGGGAACAAGCCTTGGGTTAGGGTCATCTCTCCTGAGGAGCTGGAACCCGTGTAAAAACCCTCCGACTCTTTGCTCAAGCAGCCCGTGCAGAGGACAATTGGTGTTATGCTGACAGTGTAAATAGAACGATTTGTAATATAAATACTTGGTGTGATTTTTTTTTTTTGCTGTTGTAATGTAAACATTTGTAAATCTTTTGAATTAAGTTATTTTGAAATGAAAAATAATTAATTGCTGTGAAGCAACCTTGAAGTGTCTATTTCTCAGGTTGCAGTCTGTTATGTCGAAAACAAAACACAGTAGTGGTATGTGGTCAAACGTCTTAGCTGTTGACTTGAGTCTTCCCGCACCTGCCTTTGGTATCTGGAGGGAATAGTTATTTTCTGGAAGACTCCTGTTGGAGCATAGCCTTTTGTTTTATCAGGAACTTGACTTGATGCACTTTGTTTAACCGCTGTAAGCTGCCTCAGTGTATTTCCACATACTACAAATGTATTTCAGTACAGGGGCCTGAAGGTAAGGGATCACATTTGTGACTGTTGGTGTTCTTTTTAAATGCAAGGTATTGCCAAAATGAGGGAAATGTGAGGATGGGGATCATCTGAAAAACTGCATATAAAAGCTGGAGTAACTCAACGGAGAGAAGGAATGGGTGACGCTTCGGGTCGAGACCCTTCTTCAGACTGAAAAACTGAAATTTATTGTAGGGGAAGTATGTTAATTCTCGCAGGTGACCTCTTTGTTTCTGATAGTGTGATGCTGAGTCTCACTACCTTTTTATTCATGTGCTTAACATCCCATTAACAAATTTTAAATTAAAAAACAAAATTACTGAGAATATTACTTTTGAACGTTATTTTAAAACTTTTTCAGTCAGAGTTGTGAATCTGGAATTCACTGCCTCAGAAGGCAGTGGAGGCCAAGTCTCTGAATGCATTCAAGAGAGAACTAGATAGAGCTCTTAAGGATAGCGGAGTCAGGGGGTATGGGGAGAAGGCAGGAACGGGGTACTGATTGAGAATGATCAGCCATGATCACATTGAATGGTGGTGCTGGCTCGAAGGACCGAATGGCCTCCTCCTGCACCTATTGTCTATTGTCTAAAATCTAAAATAAAATTAATATAAAATAAACTTTATTCAGGATAAAAATTATGTACAGAACAAGAACAGTGCAAAAACTCTTCAGGCATTCCCAGCGTCTGTACATTCATTAGTCTCATATTAACTAGTGTTGCCACTCTTGTGGCCCCCCAGGGTGATATCGGTTTCACGTATTGTAAGATGTTGTGAATTCCTTAAAGGGCAAGTGTTTAAAAAAAACTGGAGTTGTTTTCTGTTTAAAATGCATTGAGTGCCTTTTGATACGTGCTTTACATAAACTGCCCAAAGCGATAGATGGATTATTATGCTGAACAAATGTTCAATCTCTGGAACTATTCTAGATGTATTGTTTTTTTTTGTTTGATTGGTGTTTGATTTTTCTTGGATAGAATTTCCTGAGTAGCGGCTGTCGCTGTGACTGCAGGGAAGGGGGTCAGTGCTAGACTGCAGCAAGTACGCAGATACTGTATTGTAGGAGGATGTGGCCTGCACTGCCCACTGTCAGCCGTGTGTTCTGGCAGCGTTTGTTATCCTCCCACAGGCAGCGGTGTGCGTTTATGCGTTGCAACCTGTGAAAGTTTGAGGCAAGATTTAATTTAAAGGTAGCCGTTTAATGCAGGTTTGGTAAAGTTGATCAAAGTGCACAATCACTCTTGTAGTGGAGGCTGTGATTGGTGTCTTCTGCATAGAGATTTGCCGCTCTTGTTCAACATTAGTCATCTACTGCGCATTTAGGTGGACCACAAGGGAAACCACTTAACAGTAAAATGACACTTGACCCTGGCTAATGCCTGACTTGGTTTGCACAAAACCAAATGCCGTTGAGGTGTTGGCAGTGCTTTGAGAGGAACTTGGTGAAAGGGAAAACTGTCCCTTCCATTAAAGTCCCTTCTGTCTGAAGAAGGGTCTCGACCCGAAACCTCACCCATTCTTTCTCTCCAGAGATGCTGCCTGTACCGCTGAGTTACTCCAGCATTTTGTGTCAACCATCAATTTAAACCAGCATCTGCAGTTCTTTCCTACACCTTCCATTAAAGTGTTTGGTGCCATGTGAAAAATTTAAACATTAATCCAGTGGACCCCCCTCCTCAACCACCCCTCCTCAATAATTCTCTCTGTGCGGAAAAATATAATTAAAAATAACCGTTTTCTCTTTGCAAGTGACTAAATAAATGTAATGGACTTTTTAATTAGTGTTGTATCTCTGGGTACTTTGAGCCCCATTCCGTGTGGGCATTGCCTGTGTCCCTATTTTGTGTCATTATCTCCCCACCTCTCTACCCAACAAAATCCCCCGAAAATAACCTATCTCTAGTCTTGACTTACTGTGACTTTTGACAGAACTGTTATCCGTGTCTTCACTTAAACCTGTCTGAATCCATTCATCCAATTAACGTGTTCATGGTCTTCTCTGGAAAAACTGGTTCTTTTTAGCATAACTTGACTTGGTCACAGCAATAGAAATCATTTTCTATTCTTTGCAGAGCATAAGTGCTGTTTTATTTGTGGCGTGCTGTCGGGTGATCCTAGAGTTTTGTCTGGATGTTCTGACCGCGCTGTGCTCGGTGTGTTGTGTCTCCTAGTGCATTGAATGTTCTCCATTTCCCATGTTGTCCCTATGGCCAAGGCAGACCTGGGTCCCAGAAAGGCAGGCAATGTCTCTGGCTAATACCCAGTGTGAATGGTTGTCTTACAAGCCTTGCAACTCCAGTTATATCTGCCAGTGCCTCCTTTTCTATCTGAGTATCATTTGTTTTTGCCTTTTGCATGATGTATAAGCTGTGGGCTCATTGATGCACTCCTTCATAATCACTGCAATGCTGTCTGCTTAAGCACAGTTTGGGTTACATAAAATGTTCTCTTTTCACCAAAACCCCTTTGTTGCTCTTCTACCTAAGCTATCGCTGGCGGAGTGACTTACTAAATATTGTGTGATCCCCTGTTCACGCTGGGTAGCAATGTCATTGTAGCACAGCATGTCTCTCTGCTTTTCTGCAACTATCTGGCGTGGGTCTGGTTTGGATTGGGCTTTGATCTTATAGCTGAGTAACTTTCCATTCTCTGCCACCTCATGTTCTTCTATTTGTCACTACATTTACTGATGCTTTTGCTTTTTTGTTTTCCTGCCCTGAAATGCTGAGTCTAGCTCTGGTGGAGCTGACATGGATTACATCCATTTGTCTTCATTGACTTACTGGTCCGATGTTCACATTAAATGCATAATTCACAGCTTCTGGTAATACAGGTCAGAGTCTGAACAAAGCACAACCAGGATGCATGATTTGCATTATGGCTATGTAGATGCTGAGGGCAGTGATGTTTCTCGTTTCAGATCCACCATGGTAGCTGATCGGCCGGTTTCTCCAGCCAACAATGGAGCATTATGGGCTCCACCCTTCCTTGGTCATCTGTTGCCAGTCCTGCTTTGTTCTGGCCTTTTCTTACCTCCCCTCCCCTCTACTTTCAGTCTGAAGAAGGGTCCCGATGCAAAATGGCACCCACCCTTTTTTTAACCAGAGATGCTGCCTGACCCGCTGAGTTACTCCAGCACTTTGTGTCTACCATGTTGAGTGGGGTTGGAGGCTGTGTGAGAGCTGGCCTGACTGGAAGGTGGATTGGGATCAGGGATTGCTGGATTTCTGCAATCAGTTTCTGAAAGTAATAGAAACACATTGAATATTATGTTTTGTTAATTAATATTTTGCTTAAAATGAATAATAACTTTATACACATTACTCTGACAATGAGTTCCAGGATACTCTGGATATATAGAACCTAGTACAGTACAGGAACAACCAGTGATATCTGTGGTGATTATGATGTCAAATTAAACTAATCCCATCGGCCTTCATGTGGTCGATTTGCCTGTCTGTTCATGCATCGGTCTAAATGTCTCTTGAACAATACAAATTGTATTTGCTTCCTCCACCTCCTAGGTGGTGCTTTCCAGGAACGTGAGAGTGAGAGTTTTTTTAAAAGCTCTTTCGAACTTCCGCTCTCACCTTAATTCTGTGACGTCTGGTATTTGACATTTCATCCCTGGGCGAAAAAAAGATTGACTATCTGAGATTAAATAAGATTAGTATCCATTACATATAAATGTTGTAAGGCAAATGTTAAACAGACAGCTGAGGAGTAATCTTACATATTAGGGATTTGGGGCCATATGTGGTATGTTGGAAATTGAGTGGACCTGATACTTCTATTAGCGGGGATAATTCCCAGATATGTTTTGCATCTATTCACAAATTCTGTTGTTGTGAAGACAGAAAACACAACATAATCTGCAAAAATTGCACTGGTCCTGCCTGTATGAAAGATTGGTATTGAGCATATCCCAGAGCAGTTTGCAACCTGCTTCCCAATAGATCTCCATGTAATACATGGGCAGTTCTCTGATTAAGGCAAGAAGCATGAACTTTGGCACCACGATATCAGGCTGGTTAAAACTTTAGGTCTGTTCTGATGAAAGTCATCACCTCGAAACAGTAACTTTGCTGCCTGACCTGCTGAGAATTTCTGCTATTTGCAGATTTTGTAATTTGCTTTTAATCCTCTTCTTTGAGACAATATTTTTAAAGGTCCCCCAGTCACATTCTTATGACCTATAATGGTTTACATTTTTGAACTGAATATTTCCTTGTTGGTTGATTGAGAGTCGGGTGGAGTTATATTGCGAGACTCCATGCCCTGAACTTAGATAACGAGCAGTGGCAATTTTCACTGTCACTTGAGCAACAGATTGAGTGAGACCTACTCTAACTGCAGTGAGGAAGGAGCCTGTACCTTGAGAAGATGTTACATACGATTTTTAAAAATGTACAGATGCTAGAAATCTGAAATGAATGGAAAATGCTGGAAATACTCGGCAGGTCAGACAGCATCTGTGGGAAGAGAAATTGAATAAATGTTTTGGGTTGAATACAGTTTGTCAGAACTGTCTTAGCGTAGCAGATCTTACATATAATAGGACTATTTTTCAAATTGCCCTTGCAGTTCTCAGTTCCTGCTTGGTTGCAGTACACAGTTACAGAGCAGAGGAGTACAGTCTTAATCGTGATCTATCTCCCTTTTTGTAATGAAACTGTTTTTACTGGCTTGGTATCGGTGTCAATCCGTGTACATGACCTGAAATTTCCTGATGAATGTGGCTTCAACTCCACTTTCAGTGGTTTATTGCACTAAAACTAACTGCCTGTTTCCTGATGCAACACTCTCTTCCTGCCTGCCAGGAACACACAATGGCTGGGCTGAACCCACTGGAGAAAATACAGTTTACTTTGGGACTAATTGAAGGAAACTATTTGCTGGTTCTGGAAGTGTGCTTGAGAATGGGGAGCCTTTTTAACTTATTGTCCCAACTTATTGCCACAACTTTTTTTATACAATGATTTATACATCAGCTTTCAATGAAACTAGTGAAAGATGGTTATGGAGCTGGAGCTTTACTCCCGAGTGTACGCTTTTCCAGGTTTCCCACTAGTTTAGCACAGCTCTTATGGTTCATGTTTTCCAATTTCAAAGTTTGTTGTCATAATTGCGTTCGTATCTGTGGAGAAGATATTTTTGATCACATTTTCCAATTTCATGTCTATCGAAGGAAGAAAAATTTATTATTGTTGTGGCATCACTGGTAATTCTGATGTAAATTCTGCCACTAACAAGATTTCTAATTCTGTCTCTTTTTGGGCAAGTCTTCTCTGACTTGATGAGGCTCATTTGAGTAATCAACTTGGCTCCAACCACAACTTTCTGCAGTTTCAGAACTGTCTGAATGTAGCAGATCTGTTACATATAATTGGATCAAGAGCGTGTAGGAAAGAACTGCAGATGCTGGTTTAAATCGAAGGTAAACACAAAATGCTGGAGTAACTCAGTGGGACAAGGCTGCATCTCTGGAGAGAAGGACTGGGTGACGTTTGGGTCGAGACCCTTCTTCAGACTCCACCCGAAACATCACCCATTCCTTCTCTCCATTGGATAAAGAGCAGTTGCCAAAGCAAGTTGTGATCATCTCTTCCAGCTCTTCTCCCCCAATCACAATTTGATGCATCTGTCTTTCTCTCCCGCCAAATCTCATCTCCCTGTTCGTCACTCCCGCTACATAAACTCATTGACTGCCAGTAAGTTCTCCGAGGCTCTCATAGCTGACCCAACATCTGCACTATTGAGGCTTCTCCCCCCCATCTCAGCACTGAGGATCTCAACTCTTTATTTAATACCACTTGCTCTTCCATCCTGGATTCTGTTGCTCCTCTTAAAATGAAAAAGCCTAAGCCCAAAGGTCGGCCTTGGCTCAATGACACCACCAGAGCCCTAAGAAGGGAGTGCAGAAAATCAGAACGGAGGTGGAAATGTGATAAATTTCATTCGAAATTCTGAGAAACAATCTTCTCAAATACCAGGAAGCAGTAAAGTTTGCGAGAGCACAATACTTTTCCGACCTTATTTCCAAAAACTCTCATAATTCCAAGGTCCTATTTAGCACTATTACCTCTGGCATATGTCCCGCCCCCAGTACCAGCTTAGTTGGGTCCCCTGCTAAGTGTGAAGAATTCTCTACATTTTTCACTAGCAAAGTTGAGAACATTAGAATGAACATTTCACCTCCCACCCGGGACCTAGCTGTCTCACTGGTCTGTTCATCTAAATTGGACTGATTCCAACCCATCACTCTATCCTCCCTTGCAAAGCTTGTCTCCATTATGAAACCTGCAACCTTCCCCCTTGACGCTGTCCCCACTGCCCTTGTGAAGGATGTCATTGCAATAGCCGGTCCCAGCATCCACTCTATCATCACCAATTCTCTGGCCACTGGCACTGTTCCAACCTGTTTCAAGCACACGGTGGTCCAGCCCCTCCTGAAAAAACCTAACCTAGACCCCACCTTGCCGAGCAACTACAGACCCATTTCCAAACTGCCATTCTTGTCAAAAGTCCTTGAAAAGGTAATTCTAAATCAACTACTGCCTTACCTACATCAAAATACCATCCTGGAAAGTTTCCAGTCAGGTTTCAGGGCCCACCACAGCACAGTCTGCCTTGTTGAAGGTACACAATGACCTGCTTCTTGCCATCGACACTGGTGACTGTGCAATCTTGCTCCTTCTCGACCTCAGCGCAGCGTTCAATGCAGTGGACCACACCATCCTTATTGACCGTCTCCAGTGCGGGGTTGGCGTTTATGGCACTGCCCTAAGCTGGTTCTTTTCCTACCTCAAAAATAGGAGTTTCTCCATCAACATAGGCAATTATTCCTCTTCCCCAGCTAGCCTCTCCTGCGGGGTTCCACAAAGCTCCATCCTAGGCCCCATTCTCTTCTCTCTGTACATGCTCCCCCTCGGCCAAATCATTCAAAGGCACGGCATTTATTTCCACTGCTATGCGGATGACACACAGCTTTAACTCCCCCTGAAACCCAACAACCGGTCAAATTTAATCAGCCTCATGCACTGCCTTGAGGACATAAAATGTTGGATGGCACAGAACTTCCTTCAACTAAACGAGATCAAGTCTGAGGTCATCCTATTCGCCCCCCCCCCCGACTCCATGAAAACGATAACAGGCAGCCTTGGAAGCCTATCCTCCCTGTTCAAACCACATGTTAAAAATCGGCGTAATATTTGACTCTGCATTAAAGTTTGACAAGCAAGTCAACGCTGTGGTAAAAGCCAGCTTCGTACCATAGCTAAAATCAAACCATTCCTCCAATTTGACGACATTGAAAAAATCATCCATGCATTCATTTCCTCCCGCCTAAACTACAGCAACTCCCTATACACTGGGATCAGCCAATCATCCCTGTCCCATCTGCAATTGGTCCAAAATGCCGCAGCGAGACTCCTGACGGGTACCCGTAAAAGGGACCACATCACCCCGATTCTGGCCTCTCTCCACTGGCTCCACTGTACAGTACAGAATCAACTTCAAGCTCCTCCTATTCACATACAAAGCCCTAAATGGGCTTCCCCCCCCCATATTAAAAATCTTCTAACCCACCACTCTATCTCCAGGTCCCTCAGGTCGGCCGACTTGGGGCTACTGACTATCCCGCGGTCTAGGCTTAAGCTCAGGGGTGACCGCGCTTCTGCGGTTGCAGCTCCTAGACTGTGGAACAGCATCCCTCTCCCCATCAGAACTGCCCCCTCCATCGACTCCTTTAAGTCCAGGCTCAAAACCTATTTCTACTCCCTAGCGTTTGAGGCCCTCTGAGGGGGCGCTGTGAACTGTTTATGTACGTATGTTTGTGTGCCATTGTATGTTTGTTCTTAGTACCTGAACTGATGTTAAGCACTTTGGTCAACGTGGGTTGTTTTTAAATGTGTTATACAAATAAAATTGACTTGACTTGACAATCTGTATGATGAAGGGTCCCGACCAAAAACGTCACCTATCCATGTTCTCCATCGATGCTGCCTGTCCCGCTGAGTTACTCCAACATTTTGTGTCTTTTTTTTGTGATGCATTCAGATAGGATGGTTTAAACAGTGCATCTGTAGAAATTGGTAAGCGTCATTGGAGACGTGCTAAGCTTGCTTCCTTCATCTTCTGTGGAGGTAGTCATTGATACACTTTCTTGGTCATAGCATCAATGGCTTGGACGAGGATAAATAGTTGACGATATTTATATAGAACCTGAAACTCTCTACCATCTCCACCAAGTCCATCGATGCTGACTGGGGTGTGTACACCACCCCTTTACCTGAATACTCCCCCAATAACAATGTAACTACTTGACTGCTTCCATTCCATAAGTGTAGGTCCAGTGCTGCCCCTTCTCTGAGATCTATCTACATAATGACTCATCCAGCTCTCCTAAAGACACTTTAGGACGTACACTCCTGGTCCTGTCAGCAAAACAATCTCAATTCAATATCGTGGCATTTGAGCTACATTCCTACTATAATCCTAACACTCTTACCTCTTGTAATTTGTCTACATATCCGCTTCCCTATTTCTCATTGACTGTTATGGGGCCTGGGGTAGACCCCAGCAAAGTGATCATCCCGTCTGTTTGTTTCTAAACTCTGTCTGTTGGCCTTATTTCAAAAGCCTCCTGGGCTATCCTCCCTTGTCATGGCACATTGAACTCCATGATTAATACTCCATAACACCTCTTTTACATCCCCCTCCCCATCCTAGCTTGTCATGACTGAATACTCTGGGAATTGAGTTGCCAGTCCTGCCTTTCTTTCAACCATGCCTCAGTGACTGCTGCAACCTCAGCTTCCCGTCTGCTGATCTGTGCTCATGAGTTTAACTGCCTTAATACACAGAGTCCTTGCATTAAAACAGATTTCCCTCCAATGACTGTAAATGCTCTGCCTACTGGACAGACTCGGTTTTCTCCAAAGGCCTGTGTTGGGAAGATTCCACAGGCCCTCGTTCACCAAAGTCCTCACTCAGAGACTGCCGAGCCATGTGTTAACAGTCACTCAGTGCTGCAAGTTCTTCAGCACTTGAATTTTTGGTTGGTGCCTCGATTTGACAGTCTTTCACTGGCCCCAGCACAGACGTTTTGAACTCCATTCAAGTTCAGCCCACCGGCCAAAACTAAGCGCATCAACATTGCTGGGGAAAATCAATAAAGAAAATAAGTAAAAACCGTGAGTCAGCTGTGGTTGCTAACTCGCAGTTTGGCTTATTTTCTTTATTGATTTCCCACGGTAATGTTGATGCTTTTAGTTCAATGTGATGGACTTGAATGGAATTCAAAACTTCTGCGCTCGTTGGGCAAGGAGCAGGAAAATACTGCTTTGCAAGCCTTCTCCGTTGCCAAGACCCCAGGTTATCTCTTGGTTCGCCACTTGTGTGGATTTAATCGTGTTATGCCAGCTGACCATTTCCTCTCCTCCCTCTTTAGGCCTGTCCATCTCTTGCATTCTCATGTATTTAACACCCATTCTGATTGCAGGTGTACACGCCATTGTTTAAGCACAATGGCAATTATTGTCCCCCCCTTGAAACAACCTGTAATTAGTAATAGCTGAATTCTTCTTGGCCATTCTGTTAAAACCCTTTGCCCTGTGTTCTTATTGCATACAAGGTTAAAAATGAACCATGTATTATTCATAAGGACAGAAAATGTTGAAGTAACTCAGTGGGTCAGACAGTGTCTCTGGAGACAGACAGACTGTCTCTGGATAGGTGACGTTTTGGGTCGGCACCCTACTTCAGACTGGTAGCAATCTGAAGAAGGGACCCGACCTGAAACGTCACCTATGCATGTTCTGCAGAGGTGCTGCCTGACCCGCTGAGTTACTCCAGCATCCTGTGTCCTTTTGTGTAAACCAGCATCTGCAGTTCCTTGTTTCTATGTGAATTAATCTTGCCCTTTGATCATCAAGAGTTTAATAAAAAATACAATCATCACGGCTTTGTGCAGGGGAACCCTGCCTCACTAACTGGAGCTTTTTGAGAAGGTGACTAAGAAGATTGATGGAAATGTGGTAAATGTTGCTTGACTGGACTTTAGTAAGGACTTTGAAGGGTCCTGTGCGACTTATCCAGAAGGTTAAGGTACATCCAGTCTAAGATGAGCTGCCTAATTCAATTCACAGTTGACATTATAATAGGAAGGAGAGATAGTGGTGGAGGATTGCTTTCTGCAATTGAAATCTGTGAGCAGTGGTGTGCTGCAGGGTTCGATGCTGGGACCTTTGAGATGCGTATCAATGACGAATGCAAATATAGGAGGTATGATTAGTATATTTGCAGATGACTATTCCTGTTGCGGATAGTGATAAAGGCTAGAAACCAGATGGAAAGTAGGGCGGAGCACTATGCGATTACACTTAATCCCAACATGTGCAAGGTGGTGCATTTGGAAAGTCAAACAGAGAGAGGACGTATACAACATATGGCAGGCGGCTGGGAAATGTTGATCAATGGAGACTATGGACTTCAAGTTCTTAATTTCCTGAAAGTCGCAACACAGTGGTGAAGAAGATATCCTTGCCTTGAATATAAAAGTTGGGTTACGAATGTTGCATCTTTGCCAAACAATGGTTAGGTTGCACAGAGTATTGTGTGCAGTTCTGGTCACTGACCTATTTTTTTTATTTTTAGATTTAGATTCTACAGCGCAGAAACAGGCCCTTTCGGCCCACCAAGTCCGCGCCGCCCAGTGATCCCCGCACATTAACACTATCCTACACACACCAGGGACAATTTTTACATTTACCCAGTCAATTAACCTACAAACCTGCACTTCTTTGGAGTGTGGGAGGAAACCGAAGATTTCGGAGAAAACCCAAGCAGGTCACGGGGAGAACGTACAAACTCCATACAGACGGCGCCCGTAGTCAGGATCGAACCTGAGTCTCCGGCGCTGCATTCGCTGTAAGGCAGCAACTCTACCGCTGCGCCACCGTGCCACCTATCTGAAGGATGTGATTCCACCAGAGAAAGTGCAGAAGAGGTTAACCAGGGCATCACCTGCATTGCAGGGGTTTGGTTAGGTGGAGAGATTAGGTAGGACAGGCATGTTTCACTGGGATGACCTGATAATGATGCATATAATTGTAAGAGGCATAGATAGGATAGATAGACAAATCGTTTCCCCATGATAAAGGTATCAAAATCGAGAGGGCATAGGTTTAAGGTGAGAGGAAGGTGTTTTAAAGGGGATTTAATGGGAAAATTAATTAGTATTTGATTGCTGGAACTCACTGCCAGAGGAATCGGAAGCAATCACTGCATTTGAGAGAAATGTTCAGATAGGCACTTAAGTAGGCATGACATAAAGATGGGTAAATAAATATGCAAGGATTGGAGGGATATGGTTCATGTGCGGGCAGAAGAGATTAATTTACATGGCAACATGTTCAGCACAGAGGGTGTGGGGTGAAGATGTAGATAAAAAATGCTGAATGATGGTTTATATTAAAAAAACAAAGTGCTGGAGTAACTCGGTGAGTCAGGTGGCATCTCTGGAGAACACAGGTAGGCAATGCTTCCATTTGCCCCTTTCTTCAGCAGCATCAGGAGCCTGTTCCTGTGCTGTACTGTTCCATGTAAGTAGTGTAGATGGGCAAACAGGTTGCCGTGGATGAGGTGGGCCCATGGCCTGTTTCTGTGCCGAAAGTCTCTGACTCTTGATTCCAAAGTGCATTGTCTTGTTTAGTTCAAGCTCCACTGACACATTCTCTGCTCCTTCAATGTAGTTGATTGAAATATTGGTGCAAAGATAAAACGTGCTGATTTGTATGTTTTCTGTAAGTCACATTTTGCTGTTGGATTGGGATGTGGACATTTATGGAATGGGAAAACTTCATAGGCATGAAGGAATCCCTTTTAGTACAGCTGCTTGGTTTTCCAATTGTTGAGTTTCCATCAATGACCTGATCTCCAGCTCTCAACTGCAAGCGGCTCACCTCATCCTAGGGCAAACACAATCAATTATTGTGGGCTTCCAAACATTATGGGGAGGTTGGGGTGCAGCAAGGCAGGTCTACCCTGGCTAAATATTGTGCATTTGGCTGCTGATGCATCGGTTTGCTCATTGTTTGCAAATCATCACTTCTCTGCAGACCGAGGCATGCTGGGTGCCAGTGAAAGCAGCAGGGAAGCGAGATCATGTGACGATACCTTCGGAGTGGGGCCTGTGGGATTTATCAGCCAAATCCTGGTTGTGTGCCTCGGGCAAAGAGACTAGTTGCAGTGTGTTTTTTACAGCAGCCCCATCTGCATGCAGACTTGCTGTGATTTCGCATGACATGCATTGCTCTGTATTTGCTCTGATGGGTGAAAACACACTGATTTAATAGCTCCAGGACTGGAATGTCTTTCAGAAACTGTTCTGGTGATTGGAGTGAGCAGTGGCTGTGTTATAATGTGATTCAATACTGCAATTTCACAAGCTGAGCATCACCACTGTTTATGGCTTTGCTGATGTGAGTGCAGACCAGGCACTGAGGCCTGATTTGCCTCCCTGGAGAATGAAACTGCCCTCTCTGGGCAATGCAGCATGTTGCACTGTTGCCAACCGCTCGTTCTAGTTTTTGTTCGGCATTGATATTGATGTCGTAAAAAATCATTTAAACCTAGATGGAACAGTTCAAGCACACAGTACATTTACAAAATACCCACTTTAAAAAAAACATAAATCACAATATTGTAAGCTAAAGCACTGAGCTGTTGTGTTTTTCTGTGTATGGATATACAGATGTGTTTTGTTTTCAGTGGATCTCAGCACACACCGATCAATGCCCATGTGGCAGGTCGTGAAATGATGCAATTAGCAAGTGTTCTGTATGCACCAAAAGCAGATTTCATGCCACTCCAACAGCAGCTGGCAACCCTCTCACCAGGGCAGGCAGGAGGCCCAGCAGTGGCAGAGGTTTGACCAGACATGAAACAGGCCAGAGATACAGAACCCAGTAATGTATTATGAGTTCACATCCTCCAGTAATAATGAACAAAGACACCTTCAACTCTTGTTCTGAAAAGTGCCCTGTGTTTTGTAACTCCTTTGGAGCATTGCAGGTCACTAGTATATAAGAGCAGATCGCCCTCTGAGCCGTGCTGTCTTCAGTAAGGGTAGAGCTAATCTTCCACCTCAATTTACTCTCTTTTCCCCTAGCTTCTTTTAGCATCCAGAGTATCTGAGCTTTGGATCATTGCCCCACTCAGTACCCCAGTCCATACAATACAATACAATATATCTTTATTGTCATTGTACAGGGGTACAACGAGATTGGGGATGCGCCTCCCATACGATGCAATAATTTAATTAATTTAAACAACAACAACCCAACGAGACAAATTGTAACAGTTTTAAGACAGAATAAAGTGCAAGTAGATCTGTGCCGGATCACTGTGCGTTTTGATCATCCGACTCAGCAGGACCGATTCATGGCGGCTATGGCCCTGGGGATGAAGCTGTTCCTGAGTCTGGAGGTGCGGGCGTAGAAGGCCTTGTATCATCTGCCCGATGGAAGGAGTTCGAACAGACTGTTGCAGGGGTGTGAAGCGTCTTTGTGGATGCTGGTGGCTTTTCTGAGGCATCGTGTGTTGTAGATGCCCTCCAAGGCTGGTAGCTGTGTTCCGATGGTCCTCTGAGCTCTATGGACTACCCACTGAAGAGCTTTCCTTTCTGCCTCCGTGCAGCTGAGGTACCACACAGGGATGCCATGTGTTAGGATGCTCTCTATGGTGCAGCGGTAGAATGTCGTCAACTGCTGAATTCCACTGATTCAAGCCTTCTCCATGAAGGAATTTCTCCACTTCATTGTAACGTCCATTCCCTTCTCCTGGGATTCTAGTTTTGTTTATTATTGTCATATGTACTGAGGTACAGTGAATTTTTTTGTTGTTGCGTGCTATCCAGTCACTGAAAAGACTATACATGATTACACTCAAGCTGTCCACAGTGTACAGGTAATGGGTATAGTGTTTAGTGCAAGATAAAGTCCAGTAAAGATATTGCAACCGTCTCCAATGAAATAGATGGGAGGTCCGAACAGCTCTCTAGTTAGTGAGAGGGCAGTTCAGTTGCCTGATAACAGCTGGGAAGAAACTGTCCCTGAATCTGGAGGTGTGTGTTTTCAAACTTCTGTACCTCTCGTTTGATGGGAGAGGGGAGAAGAGGGGGTGACCAGGGTGAGACTGATCCTTGATTATGCTGGTGGCCTTGCCGATACAGTGTGAAGTGTAGTTGGAGTCAATGGGAGGTTGGTTTGCCTGATGGACTGGGCTGTATCCACAATTCTCTGCAATTTCTTGCGGTCTTGGATGGAGCGGTTCCCAAATCGTGCTGCGATGTGTCGCTATTCCTTGACTGAGCCTTTTAACATGTCTAGATGAGGAGGTGCACATGGGGTAGGAATAAAAGGGAAGTTTGTGTTGGGCACCAAACTCTAAATTTCTCTTTTATACTTTGTATACCATTCTAGACTTTGTGTTACATTTAAAAAGGCAAAGAGGGCATGGAAGTAATCGCTGGGAAGTAAAATCAAAGAAAATGCAAAGATGTTTTATCGAGTGTGGTATCTTCTGGATCCAAGGCATCTCTGCCTCTCGTGTGCAGGACATGGATAGGTTCTTGATCAACGTTTTGGGACTGCCTTCACGGAAGAGGAGGTCACAGCTAATGTTGTAATTCAGGTGGAAGGGTGTGACAGATGGATTAGGGTAAATGTTGTGCAAAGTGAAGGGTTAAGGGATTTAACATCTTTGAATATTCATAAATTGTCAAGGCTGGATTAAATTTATCTTTATCCGTTGGGAAGATGCCAAAGAGGAACTTTTAGCCGTGAGGAATGATTAGATAAGCAAAAGTAGTTTTTTTTGGAACAAGGAAAGCTGAGGGGAGACTTGATTGAAGTGTGTAAAATAAGGTGGAGTTTAAAATAAATAGGAAGGATCTATTGTCCTTCAGCACGAGGGTTAAAAAAACTGGGAGCAGGTTTCAAGTTTTTGGTAAATGGTGAACAAAATCACCCAGAGGATGTGGGGTGTGGAACCCACAGCCTGATGGGGGCAGAGTCAAAAACCTCCCCATTTCAACTAGTACTGTAGCCCTGTCACCCAGGGGGAGATGGGATTAGACTGGGTAGCTCTTCTGGGCCTGGACATGAGGGGACGGGTGGATTCCAGTAGTGTAACATTTTAATGGCTGAAGCTCTTCAATTCCACTTTGGGGAGTCATCAGTGAATCATGAAAGAAGAAGGGTCCCAATCTGAAACGTCACCTGTCCTTTTTCTTCAGACCCGCTGAGTTAATCTTGCACTTTATGTCTATCTTGGATCATTTTTTGTTGTTGAGCAGAAAAAAACACAACTGTAAGAACCTGACAGGTCAGGCACCATCTGCCTTCCCAAAGGAAAGAATGGACAGACGATGTTTTGTGCTGGGACCCTTCTTCAATCTGGGATTTTTAAAATTAATACCCTACAAGTATTCACAATCTGCATACTTCACACCTGACTGCTCGACGTGCGAGAAAGGGCCATGAAATGTCATTGGTGAATCTAATTAAAGAAAATCCCAAGGCTTTTCTACCTACATTCAAAACAAGAGGTCAACTGGGCAGAAGGTAGTGAAAATATTTTTGTCAGATACTAAACAAGTGCTGTGTATGTATTCATCACAGAGAAGAACATGGGGTATAGTGAGATGAGTGTGTGTATGCTCATCTGCAATGGCAGTTAGAGATCAAGAAGGAGTTAGTGTTGGATCTCTTAAAGTGTTAATGTAGATAAATTCCCAGGTTGAGAGAGGCAAGAGAGGAGATTGCAGGGGCCATGATGAGGATCTTTGTATGCTGTATAGCGACAGGTGAGGTCCCAGAGACTGCAGAGCAGCCAATGTTGTTCAAGATGTAGAGATAATCCTGGAAATTATAGGCTGGTGAGTCTCATGACAGAGGATTTACTCTCATTTGGAGCAGAATGGGCTAATTAGGGACAATCAGTATGGTTTTATGCACAGCAAATTATGCCATAGTAAATTTAATTGAGATTTTTTGAGTAGGTAATGATGGTGATCGAAGGTAGGGCAGTGGATATTGTCTAGAAGGATTTTAGTAAACCATGTGATGAAGTCCCTCATTGTAGGCTGATCCAGAAGATTACAATGCATGGGTTCCACAGTGACTTGATAGATTGGATTCAGAACTTGTCTTCTATTCAGGACCATTGAAGATAGAGGGAGTGGTAAAAGGGTGTTATTCTTGCTGGAAATTTTGCAGTAGTGTTCCACGGGGATCTGTGCTGGGACCTAAATGACTTGGACATGCATGTGGATGGGTTGGTTAGTAAGTTTACAGATGACATAAAATTTGGTGGAGTTGTGGACGATGAGAAAGGTTGTCAAATGATGCAGCAGGTTATTAATCAATCGCAGGCATGGGTAGTGTAATGGCAAATGAAGTTTAATCTCAACAAATGTGAGACATTGCATGGCAATTTAGTATTTTTGCCCCCACTGCATAATTTACATGCGGTTTGGTCTCTGAAGTTGAAAGGGGAGCTGGATGTGATGGGCCTTACTTTGGTTATGGGGTGTTTCGTGACCTCCAGCTTGATAAATCAGGAAACAATTTCAGCAATTGCACAACAAAATACTACCGAAGGACATGCCAAAACAGAATGAGTGTATCGGAAAAAAAGAGTTTAAGCATAAACAAGGTTGGAGTTGGTGTAATCTGGTGAGGCGATACAGGTGGTTTTTATTTTGGTGGGGAGTGTAGGTTAATTTAGACTAACTAAAATACAGATTGCCATGCCATTTCTCAGGATGTGGACTTTGCAAGTCCACCAACTATTGACCATCCCCAATCAACCTTTAAATAAAGTGGGAAGTTGTCTTGAACTGCTGCAGGGAAGGTAAGGTACCTGGGAAGATAATCCCATGGAATTGTTGGGTAGTGAGTCCCAGGATTCAGACCCAGTGATGAAGGACTAGTCATGTATTTCTGAATTCGGATGGCGTGTGACTTGGAAAGGAACCTGTGTTGTAAAGCCCTGAGTACGGCAGTGTCACCTCTTGATAGGAACCTTTCAACCACATTGTTCCTGGAAAATTGTTATTATAAACTTATGCAGCCACTGTTTTCACTGTAAATATTGAATGAAGGTGGTTTTCTAAATCTTGACACGTAGCATGTGATACAATGATGTCCCTCATTGTAGGCTGATCCAGAAGATTACAATGCATGGGTTCCACAGTGACTTGATAGATTGGATTCAGAACTTGTCTTCTATTCAGGACCATAGAAGATAGAGGGTGTTATTCTTTGAGCATGTGATACTCAAAATAGAATAAATGAGAAATATCAGCTCTCGGACCATAGGAGAAGGGTTTGCCTGCTGCTTTCTGTGATCGGTGGCATGACCAGAGAGAAATTAGATGCGCATCAATTTTTTAAGGAAATGAAGCATTTGACATCCAAGGAATCTGAGCTCGGAGCTAACATTGCAGTGCGGGAAATGTGACTTGGGTGTGGCTCAACCTTGCTCTCCTTTCTTCCACAATCGGTCAAGACGCTACTAAGGTCGCCTTTAGTTATGGGTTAAGATTGCCCTAAATTAATGGAGATGTGTAGACTTTTTCTTTGTGCACAGACTTATGCAGTGGACGTCTGGTGGATATTTGAATCTGTGTAAACGATTCTGTTTTCAGTCCCTCGTGCAATGAGGGCAGTTTGTAATTTCAAGATTGCGTAGGAAAGCCGGCAGTGAGGAAACAATATGCCTCCCCAGAAGACCACCCATCACAGAAAGTGCCCCCTCAGCGAGACGGAATGCCAGCCGGCAATGGCAGCAGTGGAGGCCTTGCACTGCAGAAAGTGCCCCACACGCCTCTGACACAGTTAATACCCTCAGCGAGGAATTTTGGGCAGGGGGTGGGAATGGTGAATCTGACTCACGGAACATTACCCATACATAGGTTGGGGAGTGTCCATGTCCTTCACCCCTCTGCTTTGAGTTTAGGCTTCAACATTCAATTGTCAATCTGAGCTGGCTATTCACAAACTGTCCCCTCTGCCCTCCCCCATTCAATGCAAGTAACATGATTAAGCACGATACATTAAGATACTGAAATAGACAATAGACAATAGGTGCAGGAGTAGGCCATTCAGCCCTTCGAGCCAGCACCGCCATTCAATGCGATCATGGCTGATCACTATCAATCAGTACCCCGTTCCTGCCTTCTCCCCATACCCCCTCACTCCGCTATCCTTAAGAGCTCTATCCAGCTCTCTCTTGAAAGCATCCAACGAACTGGCCTCCACTGCCTTCTGAGGCAGAGAATTCCACACCTTCACCACCCTCTGACTGAAAAAGTTCTTCCTCATCTCCGTTCTAAATGGCCTACCCCTTATTCTCAAACTGTGGCCCCTTGTTCTGGACTCCCCCAACATTGGGAACATGTTATCTGCCTCTAATGTGTCCAATCCCCTAATTATCTTATATGTTTCAATAAGATCCCCCCTCATCCTTCTAAATTCCAGTGTATACAAGCCCAATCGCTCCAGCCTTTCAACATACGACAGTCCCGCCATTCCGGGAATTAATCTAGTGAACCTACGCTGCACGCCCTCCATAGCAAGAATATCCTTCCTCAAATTTGGAGACCAAAACTGCACACAGTACTCCAGGTGCGGTCTCACCAGGGCCCGGTACAACTGTAGAAGGACCTCTTTGCTCCTATACTCAACTCCTCTTGTTACGAAGGCCAACATTCCATTGGCTTTCTTCACTGCCTGCTGAACCTGCATGCTTCCTTTCATTGACTGATGCACTAGGACACCCAGATCTCGTTGAACTCCCCCTCCTCCTAACTTGACACCATTCAGATAATAATCTGCCTTTCTATTCTTACTTCCAAAGTGAATAACCTCACACTTATCTACATTAAACTGCATCTGCCATGTATCCGCCCACTCACACAACCTGTCCAGGTCACCCTGCAGCCTTATTGCATCTTCCTCACAATTCACACTACCCCCCAACTTAGTATCATCTGCAAATTTGCTAATGGTACTTTTAATCCCTTCGTCTAAGTCATTAATGTATATCGTAAATAGCTGGGGTCCCAGCACCGAACCTTGCGGTACCCCACTGGTCACTGCCTGCCATTCCGAAAGGGACCCATTTATCCCCACTCTTTGCTTTCTGTCTGTTAACCAATTTTCTATCCATGTCAGTACCCTACCCCCAATACCATGTGCCCTAATTTTGCCCACTAATCTCCTATGTGGGACCTTGTCGAAGGCTTTCTGAAAGTCGAGGTACACCACATCCACTGACTCTCCCTTGTCAATTTTCCTAGTTACATCCTCAAAAAATTCCAGTAGATTTGTCAAGCATGATTTCCTTATCTCCTTATCTGACCAGAATAATCTATATCAAAAATGAAAATTAATTCAATAAAATTAGAAGACTCGCCTGACAACAACAGCTTTTTACTGTACCTCGGTACACGTGACAATAAACTAAACTGAACTAGTTGAACTGACATGTGTGTGTGAGATTGTAACCCTAGCTGGTAGTTTAGAAAAGAATGATTTGGTTTAAACAATTACTTTATACTTTGTCCCAGCCAGCCCACCTTCTCCCACTGTGAGGAGTGGAGGAGTGTAATTTGGTCTCCCTTCCCTGGCACGCTTTGCACACTTGCCCAGACGGGCTACACACAGTCTTCACGTCACCATCTTGTGCCTGAGGGTTTGTTTGACTTTGGCAGCATTTTACAGTTGTTCCAGTTATTGCTGTTATATGATGCAAGGCTCTGTCTTTAAAAAAAAAAATCAAAAAAAAATCAGACTTCAAAGTTTTCTTTCAGCATTTGCTGGGATTTGTATAATGCTGTTGGATAGATCCCAAGTTGAATTTCTCATCATAATTGTGGCATGCCGCATTTGGCCAGTGACAGCCTTGAAACCCGGGTAGATGAAATTGGCCAGATTTCCTGCTTCTGCTTCTAGTTCTTTGATCTCAGCGATGTAGCATCTTGTGGGTTGGGATGGGATTCCGCTTCTTTGTCTTTTCCCGCTCCTCTTGTGTATCTGCATCCTGCCACTGGATGAACCCATTCCTTCTCTCCAGAGATGCTGCCTGTCCCGCCCGCTGAGTTACTCCAGCATTTTGTGTCTATCTTTGATTTAAATCAGCATCTGCAGTTCCTTCCTACACTGGATGAACTATGATGTCCCATGCAAGTTGTCAGGGGAGCTGAGTTTTTTAAAACGTGTTCCTGACTTACAGCTTAGAAAGGAATGGGCTTGTTCACATCTGGATTCTTGGTGATTAGCTGTTGCAATGCATGAATTTCATATTTGGCTCTGAGACAGGAATGCAGTGTGGTGTGTGTGGCATCGAAAGATTACTGCCTTGATGTTTCCTTTTAATGCTGCTGGACTGGGATGAATGTTTTTTCTTCCGAAAGGAAATGCAATTTGGTACAAAGTCTCTGCCCAGATGGATTAGTTATTTAAAGAAGAGTTGCTGTACAGTTATAGCCTTTGTTTACAACTAACCTCGTGTGTCCTTGCAACCAGTTCTCACACAAGACAACAGCGAACATTTGAATGGAAAAGAGTAAAATTTCATTCTTCCCACTTGAGGCAGCCCTACTCATTTGGCTACAAGCACCTCCCTCCCATTACTGTTTTAATAGAAAATCAAAACTCTGCTGGGCTAGAAAACTGAAATGAAAACACAATGCTGGTCAGGCAACATCCGTGCAAAGAGAAACAGCTAACTATTTTGGTTGAAGATCTTTCACCAGAGCAGTGATGATCAGCAGGCTATGTTCTATGTTCTGGGGCAAATCCAGCGGTGGAATTTGTGCAAGAGAAAAAGTGTTTAATTTGTAGTCCATTTAGTTCAGTTCAGTTTAGTTTATTGTCACGTGTACCGAGGTACAGTGAAAAGCTTTTGTTACATGCAAACCAGTCAGCAGAAAGACAATACGTGATTACAATCGATCCATTTGAAGTGTTTCCATACATGATAAGGAAATATGGTTTGGTGCAAGGTAAAGCCAGCAAAGTCCGGTCAAGGATAGTCTGAGGGTCATCAAAGAGGTAGATAGTTGTTCAGCACTGCTCTCTGTTTGTGGTAGGATGATTCAGTTGGCTGATAACAGCTGGGAAGAAATTGTTCCCGAATCTGCTGGTGTGCGTTTTCACACTTCTATGTCTTTTGCCTGATGGAAGAGCGGGTGGGCGGTACGGTGGTGCGGCGGTAGAGTTGCTGCCTTACTGTGCTTGCAGCGCTGGAGACCCAGGTTCGATCCCGACTACGGGTGCTGTCTGTACGGAGTTTGCCTGTTCTCCCCGTGACCGCGTGGGCTTTCTCCGAGATCTTTGGTTTCCTCCCACATTCCAAAGATGTACAGGTATGTAGGTTAATTGGCTTAGTGTATGTGTAAAATTGTCCCCAGTATGTGTAGGATAGTGTTAATGTATGGGGATCGCTGGTCGGCACGGACTCGATGGACCGAAGGGCCTGTTTCCATCCTGTATCTCTCTTTTTTTTAAAAAGAGTGGCCAGGGTGCGACTCATCCTTGATTAGGCTGCTGGCACTGCCGAGGGAAGTCAATATTTATGTGTATTGATAAACCCTCCAGGCACCAAAGTCCAAGAGATTTATCTAATTTTGTTGATTAAATATTTTTGAATTGGATATGGTAATTGGTTAATTTAAACTTATGATCTTTAAAACTGCCCAACAGAAAGCAATAAGAATTCTCAGAATTCTCAGCTGCTTTTTAACATTAAAAAAATATATATATAATAATTATTTGTTAAAATTTAATTTTATTTGTCATATGTAGGTTGGCACAGGGTCAACGATACAATGAAATGTATTTGACCTTAGTAGTAATATTCCAAGGATAAATAAGATAAAAATGACATTAATAAGGTTAAAAGACAATATTAACCTTATAAACAATATTAAAATAATCAACATACTTGATGTGAAATGTGTTTGAGTTCAGAAGCCTGATCCTTGAAGCTTTCTCCACTTTCAAATGTAATCCGTTCTAACCTTGTGCCCAGTGGATTATGCCCAGGCATCTTTATCTCTAATTGCCTCAATGCATCATCTGGTTTTGACGTAGACGTTTAAAAGTAAATGATTTTTTGCAGAAAATATAGATTAAAAAAAAATAGAAATTAGTATTCTAAAACGAAATTGAGAAAATGGAAATCTGCATTAAATCAGTGACTGTTGATCAGATGGTGGGTCATTGACCCGAGAGTTTAATACTGTTTCTCATTTCAGATGCTACTTGATATTTTCAGCATTTTGTTTGTATCATGTATTTGTTTTTACTTGTATAGATTACTAGACCAAGTGGACCCTTTGGGCCCAAACCTCTCCTGCATTGGTGCAGCACCCTGTCCTCCCCCACTCCCCTGTCTCCTCAACCCCCTCTCCCTTCTCCCCCACTCCCCCCTTCCTCCCTCCCTCCCTCCTCCCCGCCCCCTCCCCTCGTTTTAAACTTTAAAATGTGAATAACTTAAAAAATATAAGACCGATTTCAATAAAACTACTTGCATTATCACTAAAGTGACAATGGTGAGTAAGGTGGGCCTAAAATTGTCACACTATCGTGTACCGTTTTGGTTGAAGTTCAGTCACAAACAAGATAACAAACGAGAGTTTTAGTATATAGATGTTCACTGATAGTGATTAAATTTGTGACCAAAACAAATATTACTCATAGGGTCATAGAGTGATACAGTGTGGAAACAGGCCCTTCAGCCCAACTCGCCCACACTGGCCATCAATGTCCCAACTACAATAATCCCACCTGCCTGCACTTGGTCCATATTCCCTCCAAATCTGTCCTATCCATGTACCTGTCTAACTGTTTCTTAAATGATGGGATAGTCCCTACCTCAACTACCTCCTCTGGCAGCTTGTTCCATCCACCACCCTTTGTGTGAAAATGTTACCCCTCGGATTCCTATTAAATCTTTTCCCCTTCGCCTTGAACCTATGTCATCTGGTCCTCGATTTCCCTACTCTGGGCAAAAGACTGTGCATTAACCCAATCTATTCCTCTCATGAGTTTGTAAACTTCTGTAAGATCCCTCATTCTTCTGTGCTCCATGGAATAGAGACCCAGCCTACTCAAAGTCTCCCTATAACTCACACCCTCTAGTCCTGGCAACATCCTTGTAAATCTTCTCTGAACCATTTCAAGCTTGACAATATCTTTCCAAAAACATGGTGCCCAGAACTGAACACAATATTTTAAATGCAGTCTCACCAACATCTTATAAACTGCAACATGATCTCCCAACTTCTATACTCAACTCTGACTGCGTATTGAGAGTGCCAAAAGCCTTTTTGACCACCTTATCTACCATGCACCTGTACTCCTAGATCCCTCTGCTCTACAACACTACCCAGAGGCCTACCATTTACTGTGTAGATCCTGCCCTTGTTCGATGTCCCAAAATGCAACACCTCACACTTTTCAGTATTAAATTCTATCAACCATTCCTCCTCCCACCTGTCCAATCGATCCAAATCCTGCTGCAATCATTCACAACCATCTTCACTATCTGCAAAACCACTAACTTTTGTGTCATCAGCAAACTTGCTAATCAAGCCCTGCATGTTCTCATCCAAATATTATCTGATGAATGACTGAAATTAACTCCCAGCTGATGTAGCGTGATGAAAACCTATCAACATTAAAAGCCTCACTAATATTTTTAAAAGAAAATCTTTAAAAAGATTTTCTTAAAAAGATTAGTCCTCTCAGTTTCAGGAGGAACATTGGTGTTTAAATCTATTGTGAAGCATTGAGAGTGATTTTAATTTGAGAACATAGACGTTAAACATTAATGCTGGACTTGTTGCATATTTCCAGCATCCTATTTTTATCATTATTATGACTGTCAGACAAAAATATGTCAAGTCATAAATTTGCCACTTCTAACTTCGATTTGTTTAGAAGCTTAATGCACTAAAATGGATAATAAAGGGAGAAGAGGTGATGGAAACACTGACCCTTAATCGAGCTGCTGTGATCAGTGTGGTTCTTTCTGGATGGATAACATGAGAAGAGCTGGACAAACCTCCACATCCACCAGTGTTTTACGAGGTTTTTAATTCATCTCAAATTCAGCCCCCACATGTACACTGCATTAAATGATTGGAGCGGGGGAGTTGCTGCTGATTTTCTGTTCATTAGCTGACTGCAGCAAATGTTTGTACTCCACCCCCAGTACTGCTGCTTGTTTCAGGCTTCTGTGTGTGGCCTTGGTGATGCTGAGGGGCTGGAAAAGCTTCTCAATCAAAATCTGATTGAAATGTTTCCAGGCAAGGCCTAATACTATTCAACCTCTCTCCTCTCACTGGTTTTTTTCTGGAAAGATCAGTAATCACACGGTGTCAAATTGAGTCGTGTTAGTGTCTTAGAGTGACACATCGTGGAGGCAGATCCTTCAGTCCAACTTGTCCATGTGACTGGGTTTTATAACTGAGCTGGTCCAATTTATCTCTTGGGCTATATTTCTCTGAACCTTTTCTGTCTGTGTACCTGCCTAAATGTCTTAAAAACCATTTCCATTGTACCTAGGGAGGGGGAGGCAGAGAAGCATGCTGGGAGAACTCAGTGGGTCAGGCAGCACATAAGCCAAACCTTAAGTCAAAGATTATTCTTTCAGAATTGCTCCAACTTTGAGACAACAGATGTTTGTTGAGAGTTCTCACCATTCAAAACCTTTTCTGGTGAAGGCACACTCCTGCCTCCCTCTCCACACATAGAACTCCAGCCAGAGCTTGCACTGTCTTGCACTTTCCATTCCAAACAGTGGCAAAGATCCCATTTGATTATAAACGTCAGAGCCTTGTTCAGCTTTAATGTGCAGACTTGGCAGCCCCCTGCTCCAAGCAAATGGAGTGTGATTGGGCAGTCACTCGGTGCTTGGCAGGTTGGCCAGAGGGTGGGATTAATGATCTGAAGATGTATTCCTATTCTGCCGCTGCAGTTAGGGAATTTTCAGCCCCATTGATTATTCAGTCTGGAATTAAAGAACCTGAATGAAGCAGACAGTTGCTTGAAAAGCCTGGGGCTGTGTGAGAGGCTGCACCCTCCTGTCTGGGTGGGCTGGGCTTCAGTGCGATTCCAGCATCACCTCGGTAAAAGGAAGCCAGTTCCCTTCAACAACAGACAAGAATGGACTAAAAAAGGTGCTTTGCGCAACAGGTAGAGTCATACAGCACAGCTCAGTGCTGACCAATGTGCGTACCTGAGCTAGTCCCATTGTCTGCATGTGGCCCATCTCCGTCTATGCTTTTCCTATCCAACTACCTGTCCAAACACCATTAAAGGTAATTGTACCGTAGACACAAAATGCTGGAGTAACTCAGCGGGTCAGGCAGCATCTCAGGAGAGAAGGAATGGGTGACGTTTTGGGTTGAGACCCTTCTTCAGACTGATGTCAGGGGAGGGGGCGGGACAAAGGAAGGGATTTCTAGGAGACAGGAAGACAGTGGGAGAACTGGGAAGGGGGAGGGGAAAGAGAGGGACAGTGGAATATCTGAAGTTAGAGAAGTCAATGTTTAAACCTCTGGGGTGTAAACTGCCGAAGCGAAATATGAGATGCTGTTCCTCCAATTTGCGCTGGGCCTCACTGACAATGGAGGAGGTCTATGACAAAGGTCAGACTGGGAGGGGGAGTTGAAATGCTGAGCCACCGGGAGATCAGGTTGGTTAAGGCAGACTGAGTGAAATGAACCTGCCTCTCCCACTTCCTCTCGCAGCACGTTCCATATACCCGCCACCCTCTGTGTGAAAACGTGGCCCCTCACACCCCTTTAAAGTTTTCCCCTTTCACCTTAAATCTAGGTCCTCTAGTTTAAAACTCCCCTACCCTGAGAAAAGGGTGATAATTCACCTTATCTGTGCCTCCTATAGTAGTCATAATTATCAGTTTAACTTTAAATCAGGAATGAACAGCCATTATTGTTTGGAGATGGTTAACGCTGTCCCTGAACTTCCAAAGTGGACGTGTCTTTGGATGAGATTTGAGTTTTGGGCTGAGGACTTGGACCAAGGTCTCTCACCCCAGGTATAAGGTGGGTTCTGGTTCAACAAGGATCAGATCCCTTCTCTCTTCTCCTCCCCTCCCATCCACTGTGTGCAATTTTTAACAGGTCACACACATGGATACTGACATCAAATTGTTGCTTCGGAGATTAGATGTAATTGGAACATGATGTGTCTCTCATTGCCATGAGTTAGTGCTTCCATGTCCAAGGTGGCTAACGTGTATGTGGCTTCATTGATGGAGTTTCCCATCCAGTGGTGCAGCAATAGACAGGCGTGCATACTCCTTGGCAGCTTTCCGTTTTCTGTTTGGGGAAGGCAGACATCCAGGATGGGAGGTGATTGCAAACCGGCCAATTACTGCTCCTGTCCCTATAGATCAGAGGTTTTGGCTTTTTGTGTGTGTGTGTGTGCACGTGTACACACGCATGTACATGTGTGCTTGGTTTGGCTTTGTGTGTGTGTGCACATGCATGTACATGTGTGCTTGGTTTGGCTTTGTGTGTGTGTGTACATGTGTGCTAGTTCCGACCCTCTGCTTTTTAATCCCTGATGAATCAAGCCCAACTTTGGAGGAGCTGGCTAAATCCACGAGGCTGCTGTAAGCCTGACCATGGGGTGCTGATAACCTGGTCAACCACTGGGATGTCACAGAGAAGATGCAGGGAGGATCTCCTTGCAATGTAGCAGCCCATGGTAACATCTTTCAATAATCTTTCATTGTAAATGAGGACTGGGTATTCCACTGGGCTATGCCTCCACGTTATCATTCAATCTCGCACAACTTTATCCATGGAGGTTCCCTTTATCATGGTTGGTGCAGAATAGATTATTGGTCATATTTACACCTGGGAATTTGGAACTCTTAACCTTCCACTACAGCACCAGTGATGTTGACTGGGGGTGTGTACACCATCTCGTTTCCTGAAGTCAACTACTAGCTATTTTGTCTTGTTGACATTGGGGGAGAGGTTAGCGTCTTGACATCATGTTACCAAACTCTCAGTATCATCTGCAAACATGTAAATGGGATTAGCAGGATTTGGCCGCAGAGTCGTGAGTGTACAGGAAGTGTACTAAGGGATTGAGAACGTAACCCTGCAGGGCATTGATGTTGAGAATTATCACCGAGGATGTTTTGTCATTTATCCTCGCTGATTGTTGTCTATGGGTCAAGCAGCTGGTTGTAGAGAGGGTGCTGACTCCCAAGTTCAGGAGTTTGGAGATGAGTTTGGTTGGGGTTATGGCCTTTAAAGTGGCATAATAGTCACGAAGTCAGAGTGTGGCATAGATGTCCTTGTTATCTAGATGTTCCAACGATGGGTGTAGGGTCAGGGAAATGGCATCTGCTGTGGATCTGTTGTGACGGTAGGCAACTGGTGTGGCACAAGGATAGCTAATAAATGCAAAAGTGGTCAAATAGAGGAAAGTATATGTTCGCATACAGAAGTAAAATAGAGCAGATGCTGAAAATCTGAAATAGAAACTGCTGGAGCTTGTCGTCAGGGTGGCAGGGGTTTTGCCCATTGACCAACAGTCGTGGTGCCTGCCTGTGTTTGCAGCCGGTGCACACATTGTACCACGGTATTTCACAGTGTCATCGTTAAATTAACTCCATGTACAAAAGGTGTAACCAATTTTAACTGACACCTTTGAATAAATATCCCTGCCCTTCTGCAGCATGGATGGGGCTGTGATAAAGGTTTATTCGGCTCCGCCTGGAATTCAGTGGAGCTCTGGCAATCCTGCCGTGAGTCACAGTGATGCTGCCTGGACACGTGTCAGACCCAGGAGAAACAGGTGTTCCTCCAACTCGAGGCTGGAGAGGAAATAGTGGCGACAACTGCTGCTTGATTGTAGTGTAAAAGATGAGTGTTGGAATCCAGCACCATGTCTGGAGGTTTGCTGGATGGCTTATGGTTGTGTGACGGGTTGTGAACAGGGATCTTGGATGCCTGTATTCCCCATGTTGACGAATGTCCTTTTTGTTGTGTGGCCGATGGTTAGATCGGGAACATTTCCAGCTCCCCGTGGTTATTGTGCAGGAAGGGACTGCAGATGCTGGCTTATACCAGAGATAGACACAGAAAGCTGGAGTATTGCAGCGGGTAAGGCAGATGCTACCTGACCTCCTGCCTTACTCCAGCTCTCTGTGGTTATTTCTGTTTTCCATCATCCGCGGGGCTTTGCCTCTGCACCACTCTCCAGACAAGGTGTGGTAGCACTGGAGAGGGTGCATGGAGTGATTTGGTTCTGAGGAGGGACCCTCTGTTTTCCCAGGAGAGGAGGAAGTTAAGAGAAGGCACGATTGAGGGTTCTGGGTAGTGTAAACCGCAGGAAACTATTCCCCATGTCAGAGGTAGATAAAAGTCGAGGGTATGGATTTAAGGTGAGGGGATAAGATGTCGGGTGGGAACTTTTTCACCGAGAGGGTGGTGAGTTCTGAGATTGCAATGCCAGAGAAGGTGGTGGAAGTCGAGGCACTGACGGTGTATAAGAAGCATAAAACCATGCTGGAGGTTCTCAGCAGGTCAGGCAGCATCTGTGATGGGGAATGGAGAAGCGGCCTTTTGTTGTGAGGAACATTCTTCAGAATGAGGGAGGAGAGGGTTGATAGTTGGTACGCGGAGGTGGGGGGAGCAAGAGCTGGAAAATGATAGGTGTGGAGGAGCCGATTGGCAGGTGGTGGAGAGGCGGGTGGAGATGGTAACTGAGGTTGGAGGTGATATTGCTGGGAATTTCAATCCAAAACCAGGGAATTTATGCTTCTTTGCGAGATTACATGAGGGTTGAACAGAATACTCATCTCCATGTTGAAGGAAGAACGTAAATGGGTTGGAACCAGTGGGGAGAAGGTTAACTGGACTCAAAACTGGAAAGGCTGTACTGAATGTGGAACGGTTGGATCTTGTATCTGCTGGGCTTTAGAGAGCACGAGAAGTATTGATTGAATGAATGAATGAAATCTTTATTGTCACATGTGGCAAGTCACAGTGAAATTCTTTGGCTGCATACCGTACCAAGATATGCAATAGGCACCCATGAAGGGCACTTACAAATTCTCCTGCCCCCCCCCCTGCGCCAGTTCCCCCTTAGCTCCCCTCCACCCCACCCCCTCACGCTGGGTCCTCCGTTGTCTAATTTTCCTCTCCCTCCCACACCCACGCCGGGTCCGTGTGGCTCTTCCCCCTCCCTCACGGTGGTCTCCCCCATACCGGGTCCTCCGTGCCTTCTCTCAGCAGCGACGTTCCTACTTCAGGTGTCCGTCCTCGCCTGTCGGTCGGCGCCATCATCGACCGCTCCATTAATGCTGCCGGGTCCTCTCATGGGGTCTCCGTGGCATCAACCCGGGCCCCAGCTGTGGGCCCCGCCGGCCACGTGAACAGCTGTGGGCCCCGCCGGCCACGTGAACAGCTGCGGGCCCAGCCGGCCACGTGAACAGCTGCGGGCCCAGCCGGCCACGTGAACAGCTGCGGGCCCAGCCGGCCACGTGAACAGCTGCGGGCCCAGCCGGCCACGTGAACAGCTGCGGGCCCAGCCGGCCGCGGGGGATACGTGATATTCTGAGAGGTTTTAAAAGTTGCAGTGCAGATGACCCGGTGGGAGGAGGTTTGGAGAACTTGCATTGGAAATGTTTTGTATCCTTGAGGCATCCAAAGGCTCTTCACAGTCCATCACAATTCAGTAGTGCAGCCAATCTCTGTGGAGCTGAGTAAATATTGTGCTCAAAGATGCTGTGTGTTGGCTGTAGGAGCGGTATGTTATTGATGAGGTGGGAAATCCCACTGCCATGGGACCTTCATATCCAATCGAGCCATTGGTGCCCCTCCCCCCCCGGTTAAGTTTAGCGATACAGTGCGGAAACAAGCCCTTCGGCCCACCAAGTCCGCAACGACCAGCGATCCCCGCACATTAACACTATGCACACTAGGGACAATTTTTACGCCTACCAAGTAGCCAATTAACCTACAAGCCAATAGACAATAGACAATAGGTGCAGGAGTAGGCCATTCAGCCCTTCGAGCCAGCACCGCCATTCAATGCGATCATGGCTGATCACTCTCAATCAGTACCCCGTTCCTGCCTTCTCCCCATACCCCCTCACTCCGCTATCCTTAAGAGCTCTATCCAGCTCTCTCTTGAAAGCATCCAACGAACTGGTCTCCACTGCCTTCTGAGGCAGAGAATTTCACACCTTCACCACTCTCTGACTGAAAAAGCCTGTACGTCTTTGGAGGAAGCATGAGGAAACAGAAGATCTTGGAGAAAACCCAAGCGGTCACGGGGAGAATGTACGAATTCGGTACCGACAGCACCTGGTCGGGATCGAACCCGGGTCTCTGGAGCTGCAAGTGCTACCTCAAAGTGTCCCTCAAAGACGTGGACGTCAACCTCAGCACTTGGGAGTCTCTTGCTCTGGACCGTTCAACTTGGCGTAGCAAGCTCACCACAGCAGAGAACAGATGCACTGTAGAGGCCCAGAGGAAACGCACCGCGCGCAAGGCCCGGGCTACCTCCACTTCCACTGCAGCACCCATCCACTTGTGTCCTACGTGTGGGCGTGCCCTCCGGGCCCGGATTGGCCTCACCAGTCACCAATCCTCCAACTGAAAGTGAAGTCATGGTCATCTTCAAACCCGAAGGACAAACAACAAGGCAGCAACTCTACAGCTGTGCCACCATGCCGCACAGAGGCAACTAGCTTAATACAATGTTTAATAACACGGATGTTGGTACAAGGGGACATGAAGCTAATTGGAAGAAACTAAGGAAATGTTCTCGCTGTAGATGCTGAGGGAGACAGTAACACTGCCTGACAGGATGCATGAGGCAAATTCCTCACTGCATTAGCTCACCGCCTTGGTTATCCAACAGCGGTGAAATTGGATTGGGCTGCATGAGCTTAACTTTGAATGCCCGAGGCTGGTTTCCAAGGTGGGCTCCAACTGGGCCGTGAACCTTAATTCTGTTGTGACTTCTGTAATTTTTTTCCTTGCTAATTCTTTACAGACTTTTCATGCAGCTTTGATGAGATTCATTTGCAGGTTTGATATTGATTCACTTGTATTCTGCTCATGTCGTTGAAAGGTTGGTTTAGGTGTCAACGTCCCAGTTTTACACACGTGGTGTTCATTTTGTAGCTCTTTTTATTTTTGTTGCTATTTTTATATCTTAAAATGCGAAATGTTTGGGTTGCTGAGTTGTTAGTGGCCATTTGAAGTTCCTGGGGTGCAATGTAACACCCGTACTGGACACTTTTGAAAAAAAACCAAATAATTTTCGACGTGATTTATTCTGATCTGAGCAGGTTATGGTTAATAACTTGGAGCTGTGGTTTCAGTGTTTAATTGGATGGTGTGTGCTGAGGAAAGGCCCCAGTTCAGGCTGCAGAGCCACATGATCAGCAGCTGATTCCTATTAGGAAAAGCTCAAGTGTTTGCAGTTCATGACAGCGCCTTGTGTTTGGACTTGCTGTGAGCTTGCTCGGTTTCTAATTTATTTTCCCCCAGTTCCAGTTTCCGTGCTTTGGTGAAGTCTGCATTTAGTTGGTAGGGGATGTTCTGACTTCTTGTGATCCTCTCTTCCCCAGCCTCCACTTGTGGATGAAGTGAGCATTTTGTAACCAAGACTAACCACTGGACTTGGCTGCGTAGTGAGACTTGGACCTGGAACATTGGCAACGGGGCTGTTTTCTCCATTATCTTGAGGTATGTAGATGATCATAAGCTTTATTTTTTAAGAAGTTTGAAGAAATGTGTAAATGTCAATAACGTTGATGAAATGACTTTGAGATTTGCAAGACAGCCTTGGCTTTGAGATGGCAGGCTTCACTAAGTGCTTCACTGCTCTAATCCTATTCCTTAAAATGGATGTTTACAAAGTTTAACTCACCAAATCACTTAAGATGTGCAGCAGTGAGTGAATAAAACAATTGGTTAATGAGTTCAAGTTGTATGGACCATGAATATGAGGCCATCTGAATTTGGGAGGATTGTGTACAGGCTGATGTCTGAGGATGCCGTGTAACTCTGCATGAAGTTGCCGGTTTCTTTAATGCTTGTTTTTTTTTTGCAACAGACAATCACTGTTCTGTCCATAAGTCTGTGGAGTCGCAAGGCCGGACTAACATCGTAGCAAAAGTGGCATTTGCTACGGGCCCCGCGCTATGTGTTTGAAATCGGCATCCCACTGAGGGATGCTGTGTTGCGCGCGCCGATCCCCAACCACCATGGTTAGAATGTGTTGGCGGCAGGGCTGCGTGGACCAATGGGCAGCCGGCGTGGTACCGCCCAACCGCCCAACCGCCCAACCGCCCAGTCACTGGCCCTCTTACTCAACACACCTCCGGCCTCACCCAAACACCTCACTCCTCCAGACCTCTCTGCTCGAATATTGGCCTTGTCTCCCCACACATCCTGGCCATCTCACCCCTCGCTCATTGGCTCTCTTCTCTCAAGTCACCCATCCCACTTTCAGCACCTCATCACCCCCCGCCCCCCCCATCTCTCCCACTTCTCCGGACCTCCTTCTCCCTGCTCCTCCGGCGCTCTCTCCCCACTCTTCTGGCACTTGCTCCCGAATCCTCCCCTGCTCACTCTTCCGCATAGTGTTCAGCCTGTTGTTTCTCCGCCCCTCCCTCTCCTTGCTAAGGCCTCTCTCTCTTCACTCCTGTGGTCTTCTCTGTCTCCCCACTCCTCCGGCTCTCTCCTTCTCCCCACTCCACTGGCCGTCTCTCTCCCCAATCCCCCTTCCCTCTCGCCTCCCAGACTTTAGTCCCTCCAAATAGCTACTGTTCCAGTCCGCTCTTCCGCCAATCTACCTCCCCCCTTTATTCCCAGTCTTCTATCCCACTCTCCCTCCTCTTCTCCATCCCACTCTCCCCCCTGCGCATCTCCATTACTCTGTCCCCGTTTCCTCCGAACATCTTTCCCCTACAACTCCCTCCATGGCCCCACTCCGCTGGCCTTTACTTTCCATTTCTATAGGCATTTTCCCTCACTTTCGGCCTTTTCTCAGCCCCTACCCGTCCGCACCTCTCTCTCGCTCTCTCTCTCTCTCTCTCTCTCTCTCTCTCTCTCTCTCTCTCTCTCTCTCTCTCTCTCTCTCTCTCTCTCTCTCTCTCTCTCTCGCTCTCTCTCTCTCTCTCTCTCTCGATCTCTCTCTCTCTCTCTCGCTCTCTCTCTCTCTCTGCTCTTCTGGCCCAAACTCCCAAAATCCTGCGACCCTCCCACCCATCCCAAAAGCTCGGGCCCTCTTTCTCACTGATCCCCCGGCCTTCTCTCCTCACTTCCCGGGCCCTGTCTCCTCCTCCACTCTTCTACCACCTCCTCTACCCACACCTTGCATGCCTCTCAGCATCCACTGCTCCAGCACTCCCTACCCCTGCTCTGTCCCTCTCACCCCTATATCTCCAGTTCTGCCTCGCTTCACTCCTCCAGCCCTACCTTTTCCGGATTCCTCCGTCCTCCCAGTCTCTACTTCTCTGGCACCCTCGGCTCCCACTCCTCCGGCCCTCTTCTTGCAATCCTCCGTCATTCTCTCCATGGTGAGTTGCTGCCTCACAGCGCTTGCAGCACCCGAGACCCGGGTTCGATCCCAAACACGGGTGCTGTCTGTACGGAATTTGTACGTTCTCCCCGTGACTGCGTGGGTTTTCTCCGAGATCTTCGGTTTCCTCCCACGCTCCAAAGATGTACAGGTTTGTCGGTTACTTGGCTTGGTGTATGTGTAAAATTGTCTCTAGTGTGCGCGGCGATCGCTGGTCGGTACGGACGATGGGCCAAAGGGCCTGTTTTCGGCTGTATCTCTAAACTAAACCCCTCCATCACACACTCTCTGAGAGTCCCGTATTAGGCCTTTGGGCCGCTGTAGGCCCCAACACTGTAGGCCCGGACAGTGTAGGGTAACGGAGCTCGTTAACGTTAAAGGAGTTAGGGGTGTGGGGCCGAGTGTGTTGGGGAGCCGGGGGGGGGCCCCGAGTGTGTTCGGGGAGCGGGGCCGAGTGTGTTCGGGGAGCGGGGCCACGTGTGTTTGGGGCCGAGTGTGTTGGCGGAGCGGGGCAGAGTGTGTTGGGGGAGCAGGAGGGGGGGGGGGGCCCCCGAGTGTGTTTGGGGAGCGGGGCCGAGTGTGTTCGGGGCCCAGTGTGTTTGGGGAGCGGGGCCGAGTGTGTTCGGGGTGCGGGGCCACGTGTGTTTGGGGCCGAGTGTGTTGGGGGAGCGGGGGGGCCGAGTGTGTTTGGGGAGCAGGGCTGAGTGTGTTGGGGGAGCGGGGGGGCCGAGTGTGTTTGGGGAGCAGGGCCGAGTGTGTTGGGGGAGCAGGGCCACGTGTGTTGGGGGCCGAGTGTGTTGGGGGCCGAGTGTGTTGGGGGCCGAGTGTGTTGGGGGCCGAGTGTGTTGGGGGCCGAGTGTGTTGGGGGCCGAGTGTGTTGGGGGCCGAGTGTGTTGGGGGCCGAGTGTGTTGGGGGCCGAGTGTGTTGGGGGCCGAGTGTGTTGGGGGCCGAGTGTGTTGGGGGCCGAGTGTGTTGGGGGCCGAGTGTGTTTGGGGGGCCGAGTGTGTTTGGGGGGACCGAGTGTGTTTGGGGGGGCCGAGTGTGTTTGGGGGGCCGAGTGTGTTTGGGGGGCCGAGTGTGTTTGGGGGGCCGAGTGTGTTTGGGGGGCCGAGTGTGTTTGGGGGGCCGAGTGTGTTTGGGGGGCCGAGTGTGTTTGGGGGGCCGAGTGTGTTTGGGGGGCCGAGTGTGTTTGGGGGGCCGAGTGTGTTTGGGGGGCCGAGTGTGTTTGGGGGGCCGAGTGTGTTTGGGGGGCCGAGTGTGTTTGGGGGGCCGAGTGTGTTTGGGGGGCCGAGTGTGTTTTGGGGGCCGAGTGTGTTTGGGGGGCGGGGCCACGTGTGTTTGGGACCGGGCTTTGCAGATGCTAGTTTAAGCTGATCTTCCAGTCTACTAATTTTGAACAAAATGGCCCAGCAATGTTCAAAGATAGCTCTTCAAAACATTGTGTAGGAAGGAACTGCAGATGCTGGTTTACTCCGAAGTAGACACAAAATGCTGGAGTAACTCAGTGGGTCAGACAGAAGGGTCTCGACTTGAAACATCACCTATTCCTTTTCTCCAGAGATGCTGCCTGACCTGCTGAGTTACTCCAACGGCAAGAGGAGGCAGTTGAGGCAGGGACTATCCCAACGTTTAAGAAACAGTGAGACAGGTACTTGTGTAGGAAGGAACTGCAGATGCTGGTTTAAACCGAAGATAGACACAAAATGCTGGAGTAACTCAGTGGGACAGGCGGCATCTCTGGAGAGAAGGAATGGGTGACGTTTCGGATTGAGACCCTTCTCGAGACGCATTAGTCTGAAGAAGGGTCTCGACCCGAAACGTCACCCATTCCTTCTCTCCAGAGATGCTACCTGTCCCGCTGAGTTACTCCAGCATTTTGTGCCTATAGACAGGTACATGGATAGGACAGGGTTGGAGGGATATGGGCCAGACGTGGGCAGGTGGGACTAGTGTAGCTCGGACATGTTGGTGGGTGGGGGCAAGTTGCACCGAAGGGCCTGTTTCCACACTGTATCACTCTATGACTCTATGATTCTATCTGTGCTGCCTGACCCGCTGAGTTACTCCAGCATTTTGTGTCCATGTTTGGTGTAAACCCACATCTGCATTTCCTTCCCACGCATTTTGTCTTGGGGTGGGCTCAGGTTACCATGCACTTTCTGCCGAGCAAACCAGATCAATTGGCTTTGCCTTCTCCATGCGAGCTGAGGAAGCCTGCACCGGAGTTGAGAGTAGATGACACAGGCCGGCCAGCAAGGGATTACAATACAATACAATACAATATACCTTTATTGTCATTGTACAGGGGTACAACGAGATTGGGAATGCGCCTCCCATACGATACAATAAATTAATTAGCTAGTCAGTATTCATTTAAACAACCCAATGAAACAAATTGTAACAGTTTTAAAACAGAATAAAGTGCAAGTAGATCTGTGCCGGATCACTGTGCGATGTGACCATCCGGCTCAGCAGGACCGGTTCATAGCAGCTATGGCCCTGGGGATGAAGCTGTTCCTGAGTCTGGAGGTGCGGGCGTAGAAGGAGTTCGAACAGACTGTTGCAGGGGTGTGAAGAGTCTTTGTGGATGCTGGTGGCTTTTCTGAGGCATCGTGTGTTGTAGATGCCCTCCAAGGCTGGTAGCTGTGTTCCGATGGCCCTCTGAGCTCTATGGACTACCCGCTGAAGAGCTTTCCTCTCTAGAGTGGGACCGGGCAATTGTTCCAGCAGAGGGAGTGAGGAGGGTGCAGATGTGTGGACGTTGGGAGTGGTGATGTTGGTAGGCAGTCTGACAGGTGATGGCAGGCCATTCAGCTTTTGGAGGTAATGCATGAAACCCAAGTCCCTGTAGGGGAATCGGTTGTTTAGAAAACGATGAAGCTCGCAGTTGGTGGAGTTGATTGGTTAAGTCACCGGGCTGGTTACGTGGAGACGTGAGACCTAGAGACATGGATTTGAATCTTGCCATGGAAGCTGAGAAATTTAAATTTAGCTAAATAAGTCAAGAATTGAAAAGTCAGCGACAATAACGAGGCCACTAAATGACAGAGTTGCCGTTTAAAACAAACACGTCTGGTTCATTGAGATTTGTTGGGGGGTCGCTACCTACTAGCCTTGCCCAGAGCTGACCCCAGATCCACCAGAGTGAAATTGCTTAACAGGTGTCTCTGTTCAAGGGGCAATAAGATTTGGCTTATAAATGGTGTTTTTGTTCTGTGAATGGCTCTTCAAAACAAAGTGAAATATATGTACTGGGATGAAACTTCTACTTTCACTCTGACTAGTGACGAATGTTGATGATTACTGCATTTGTAACAGAGTTGTACCACTTTCACTGTCAGTGCTCAGAATGTCCCAACACTGGGATTATGCATTGGGTTCATTTATTTCCAGATCTTCAGCCAATGCTGCCATTTGGCTTCAGTTGCTTCTGCCTCTTGAGTGGTGTGTTCCCACAATACTGTGTCGCAGTGCTGATCAGTCTTCCCTGTCCTGCTCCTTCCTGACCAGCTGCACCTTTTTTACTGACCGGTCCTTCTCAGATTACGGTCGGGTTCCATTCCCGAGAACTGCCCATCATCCAAACCATTCCCCAACCGTAGACTGAGTTCCCAGGCGGTAGAATATGCCCGCAGCCACACGGCTGTCATCAAATCCACCCTGCCGGTCTCCCAAGCATCTGTATGGACGGGCTGAAGATAAGTCAAGATAGACCCAAAATGCTGGAGTAACTCAGCGGGACAGGCAGCATCTCTGGAGGGAAGGAATGAGTGACGTTTCGGGTCGAGACCCTTCTTCAATCCAGTCTGAGTTACTCCAGCATTTTGTGTCTATCAGTCTGAAGAAGGGTCTCGGCCCGAAACGTCACTAATTTCTTCTCTCCAGAGATGCTGCCTGTCCCGCTGACTTACTCCAGCATTTTCTGGCTACCCTCAGTTTAAACCAGCATCTGCAATTCCTTCCTACACGCTGTAGATAGGTCAGGTGTTTGTAAACTGGAGAGGACCTGCAATGCAGGGTTCAGGGGATTATCCTCAGTGCCCAAGCCAACAGGCACCAAATTTATAAGTATATGTCTGATAGGTGTTTGCCACATAGAGGCAGATTTCCACCTCCCCTCCCCCTATCCCCCCCATTAGCCTGCATTGTTAAGAAAGGTTGTGTGGTGTTCAGGGTGGGGAAATTTAAAACCTGGTACTCTCCTTAATCCACCCGCATTTGACACACAGCCACCACGCCTTCCTTTCAGGAAGTTCCTGGGCAAGTGCAAACACTGACACGTAGGCTAAAAAGCTGTGTGCTTTGCAGGTGGAGCTGATAAATGTGCTGCGACAGTGTTAACCGAGTTTTACTCTGGAGCACAATCCTAATCCATTGAGGAGCTGCAGGTAAGAATGGGTTTGAATGTTCGAATCAGAGCAGCTAATTCTAACAGCTGCTGCAGCCTGTGGAGCCCACACACGAGGTCCTCTTACCCCAGCTGAGATTGAGAACTTAAACGCTCTGACTACCGAATCCTTAGTGTTTTGAAATATAGTCATTGCTGCAGGCTTGTTATATTGGATGGAGGGAGGTGAAGGATTTAACTCTTTAAATGCAGGAAATGATTCCAGCGGTCACCAGTTTCTTCTTTTGCATGCAGGATGCGTTAATATACTTGGTTTACAGTGGATGGTAGGAATTGCGATCACTGTGTGTAATCACGAGCCCACCAAAGTGGTCTTCTGATTAAATTGTATTTGAGCAATTAAAGAAACTGAAATGAGATGAACTTGAAACCTTGTAACTGATCTTGGAGAAAGACTGGTGATAGTGTACATAAGCACTGATATTTGGTGACTCTTGTGTCTCGGGTGATTAGTTTGGTACCATTTCTTGGAAGCACTGAACTTTAAGGAATTTGAAAGCAACCGGTGCCCAGATCACATTAGGCTCAACTGCTGAGTGCAACTTTCCAGGTAGAATTTCGTTTTCACTTCATGTTCAGATTTATTTGACATTTGAGGTTTTCTTTGATTCTCTGAATCTCATGGAATGTCCTTGTTGAGCCAAGTTACATTGATGTGAAGTGCCAACTGATTGTTCCTCAGGCTTGTACTGAATGAGATGATGGCAGTGGCCCCAGGTGACTGAACGATGATGCTACTCAGTGTTGCATGGTTTGCCCGCTGATAGTGCAGGTGGGAAACACGGAGTAGTTTCTCTGGTGTGCAGTGCGTTGCCCTAATGGGCAGTGGCTGCCAGTCAAGTCCAGGATACCTGTACCTGTCAGAAGAGCCATTGATAAAATGGGTGTAACGTTTTCACTCGGAGGCAGCGCAGTGGTAGAGTTGCTGCCTTACAGCGAATGCAGCGCCTGAGACCCGGGTTCCATCCCGACTAAGGGTGCTGTGTACGGAGTTTGTACGTTCTCCCCGTGACCTGCGTGGGTTTTCTCCGAGATCTTCGGTTTCTTCCCACACTCCAAAGACGTGCAGGTTTTGTAGGTTAATTGGCTTGGTAAATGTAAAAATGATCCCTAGTGGGTATAGGATAGTGTTAAAGTGTGGGGATCGCTGGTTGGCGTGGACCCGGTGGGCCAAAAGAGCCTATTTCCACGCTGTATCTCTAAACTAAGTCTCGAGTGGCTAAGACAAATGTTGACGTTTGCTAACTGGAGGAGCAAGGCTTGCCGTTGTAGGGAAAGGCCTCCACCTGCACTCTGTCCTGGCGCGGAGGACCTGCAATGTTGCTGGATCTGAATGGTGGAGTGGCCCAGCTGGCAGCACTGCAGCGGCAGATGCAGCCCAGGGACTGCAGAGTCCTGTCCACCAGCACGGCAGACCAACACCTCAAATCAGAGGCAAAGTCACGACTTGGACCTACACGTGCAATAGAAAAGCACTGAGCAAGTTGTTGCTTGGAATGAATAGAAACACAGATGCTGGGGGTTAGGGGGGAGAGTTGGCTCTCCTGTGTCTGTGCTGTGAGTTCCATGTAATAGAATCCTTTCTAACATTGAGCTTTTATGAGGTCCTAATTGATCATGATCAGTGTCATTGGTTCCCTGGGTAACCGTTTCATCTGTTTCATCTGAAAACAGAGTATTTGTTACTCTGGTAACTGAGCAGTATTTATAGGTAAAGGTGAACACAAAATGCTGCAGTAATTTGGTGGGTCAGGCAGCATCTCTGGAGAAAATCTCTGGTGACGTTCCGGGTCGGGACCCTGTAGGTCTTTCCTCCTGGTCTGCATTGAAACTGCCATAATCTGGCATGCGCTGGACGTTGGCGCCAGGCTGGCCATTTTCCAGACTCTTGGATGTTATTTCTCTAGGGATTTCAAGGCATATACTGTAAATGCACTTCAGCAGACGTTGCACAGTATGAACGCTTTTGCAGTGGACAAGATCAGTTGTTGATGGAGGGCAGGAACTAGAGTCCTGGTGTGTGGACAGGGAGCATGGCAAATATTACCTGGACATCCAGCTGCCCGTCCATCGGAACTTCTGAGTGATCAGATGGTGGATTATTGGAGCTTCACTGCACTCTTGATAATGGAAAAGGGCGATGTTTATGGGATGAATTAGTGAGTTGCTGGTTAATTTAATTGCCGCTGTTCCGTGTCCAGTAACCGGCAAGTAGCCACCAGCTCAGTGCAATGTTGTGGTGGCTGCCGTGTGGTGCAGTGTCCTCCTCACCCGAATCAAGGGGTCAACACTACAAGCCCCACTTCAGGGACCAATGTGACCTTCTGATGCAGTGCTGAGGGAGTGCTGCATCTTTGCTAGTGCTACCTTTCTGTTGAGATGTTAAGGATTTGTCTGCATCGGTGAGAAACAGGCCCTTGGTCCACTGAGCCTCGCCAACCATCAACCACCCAGTTACACAAGTTCTATATTAATTCCCTTCCCATGTTCTCATACGCTTCTCCTAGTTTCCACTCGTCAAACATCAGCGACAGTTCACAATGGCCAAATAGGTGGCGGATGGTGTGATCAGGATGGGCCGAGAGACCTTGGACAAACCACTGCAAACATTAGGCCTGAAGTGTTTTATCCAGTGTGGTGTGGAGGATTGTGAGGGGCAACACTGACAAGGCATCCATCCATGCACGGGAAGCCAGCTTCCGAATGTACATCAACACTGCCATTGATTTGTGTCATGGTTAAAAATCTGAACTTCAGGTTTGTACAGAGGGATATTAAAATGCAGCTTCTTGATGGAGCAGTTGGAGACATGTGGTGCTGGTGATCAGTTTTGGTCAATTGTGAACTTGTTTATTAATGTTGAGGAATGGGACTGCCTTTTGTTTGGTGGATCTTCAGTCAGCATGGGATGTTTCAGATTATTAGTGGGAACAATTTACCATGCCAGAGAGCTGGCGAGGAAGTTGGAGAGGCAAATAAAAGATATTCAGACAGAACAGGTACATGGATGGAAAGGATTAGAGGGATATAGGTCAAATGCAGACAAATGGGGCGAGCTCAGTGAGACGTGCTGGTCGGCATGCAAGGGTTGGGCTGAAGGGCCTGTTTCTGTGCTGTAGAATTCTATGACTCCATTTCCATCCTTAGCCCCACCGGCATCTCACGTGCAAGGCAAGGGTGAACGATCAAAAGGCAAGTGCGCTGAACGATCAAATGGTGGATGCACTGAAAGGGGCAGGAGCTGCAAGTGTGGGGAATCTGGACCATTTGCAAAGTCTCTGAGCAGATCTATGTAACGCTCAACGTATGCGCATCCAGTTTGTGTGCGTACATCCGGATATCAGGTTGTCAAAGGTGTACTTCAATGTGTCTCTGGGGGAAAGGGATGGCAGGACCCTAGAACCAGGACGGAAATGAGCTGAGAAAACTTTGCTCTGTGTCACTCTGAGGTGAACAATTATGCCTGCTTTCTCCCGATGCTTGTATTATTGAAAAGAGATTTGCACTGAATATTTGTTTCCACCACAGTTTCACACCATCCATTCCAGATTGTAGCTCAGAGTTTATTAAAAATGATTCATCAAGTGGTGTGGCAATAAAGTGGAGCTGCATCTTGTTGACGTGAACCCATCATGTGTGGACAATGTACATTTGCACTCGCCCAGCTCAGGTGTGAAGGGAGGCCATTCTGCCTGAGCCCTCTACTGACTGGGCTTGAGCAGTGACTGGGCAAGAAGCCTTGTCCCTGAAGCAGCCAGAAGTGCCTCTGCAGCTGACAACGCCCAGGTTTAGTTTAGAGATACAGGCCCTTCGGCCCACCGAGTCTGCACCGACCAGCGATCACCTCACACTAACACTATCCTACACACACTAGGGACAATTTTACATTTACACCAAGCTAATTAGCCCACAAACCTGTATGTCTTTGGAGTGTGGGAGGAAACCGAAGATCTCAGAGAAAACCCACGCAGGTCACGGGGGGTTACGAACGTACAGCCAAGCACCCGCAGTCAGGATTGAATCTGGGTCTCTGGCGATGTAAAGGCAGCAACTCTACCGCTGTGCCACCAAGGTTTATTCAGGAAAAGTGCTGGGGCATTAACTGTGAGGCCAGGAAGCCCATCGGTCAGAGACACAAAGTGCTGGAGTAACTCAGTGGGTTAGGCAGCATCTCTGGAGAAAATGGATAGGTAATGTTTTGGGTGGTACCCTTCTTAAGACTTATTCAATCTGTCAGCCAGCCTATCAGATGGCAAGGTTGACTGCTTCCATGGCATACCAAGGGAGGAAATTGAAGGATATGGCCTTGCTTTTGATTAGGTATGTGTGACAATCCAAGATTTCCATTTGTTGGTGATTTTGTTGAGCGGCAGCCATTTGCCAGCAAATTCCAGGCCCCGGCTTGCAATCCCTCTTGAAGAAACCTCTATGTGCAGTCAACTGTTTTTTTACAGTTGCTTTGTGCAAACTCAAAGTAACACCAATTGGAGGTGAATAATGCATGATCTTTCACAGGTACAATGTAACATCCTTTTGAAGCATTCTGATGTTTATTTAAAACCCAGCTCTTTCCATAGCAGTGCAATTTTCCTGACATCTAGTCCTGTCCTTTTGGAACTGGCTGGCGATGTTTTTGTGGAGTGCATTCGACACAAAGCCTCTCTACTCATCCGGTTGATTTTACAGCACGGAATTAGTTTGTTATTGTGCAACTTTTTCAAATCCTTTCACAACCTGGTAATTCTCTTTCCTTCGGCTGATGCAATGAGCAACTATTTTTTTGAGAATGCAGGTAGTTCGGTTCTAGCACATTTCCATTACATGAGTTGAACGTAATGTTATTGAAGGATGAGGGCACCTTATTTATGTTGCTTGGGCCACATTGCTAAAATACGATTTCGATCGGGAACATGAGAAACACTTAAATTACTAATTTTCTCAAATTATTAATACAATAAACTTCAGTGACAAGGAGGAAAAAAGCTGTCTTGGAGGAAAAATGTTTCCATGTACCTTCCCTGCAGTGATCAAACACCAATGTCTCATGAGAACACAGCTGCTACTTTAACTGTGGGAGGAGAACAAGCAATCATCTTTTAGTTTAGGAAAGAACTGCAGATGCTGGTTTAAATCAAAGTGCTGGAGTAACTCAGCGGGACAGGCAGCATCTCTGGAGAGAAGGAATGGGTGATGTTTCGGGTCGAGACCCTTCTTCAGACTGATGTCAGGGGAGTGTGCGGTACAGAGATAAAGTGTAGTCGGAGACAGTAAGGACTGGTGGGAGAACTGGGAAGGGGGAGGGGATGGAGAGAGAGGGAAAGCAAGGGCTACTTGATGTTAGAGAAGTCAATGTTCATACCGCTGGGGTGTAAACTGCCCAAGCGAACTATGAGATGCTGTTCCTCCAATTTGCGCTGGGCCTCACTCTGACACTGGAAGAGGCCCACGACAGAAAGGTCAGATTGGGAAAGGGAGGGAGGAGTTAAAGTGCTGAGCAACCGGGAGATCAGATAGGTTTAGGCGGACTGAACGGAGGTGTTCAACGAAACGATCACCGAGCCTGCGCTTGGTCTCACTAATATACAGGAGTCGACACCTGGAACAGCGGATACAGTAGATGAGGTTGGAGGAGGTGCAGGTGAACCTCTGCCTCACCTGGAGAGACTGTTTGGGTCCTTGGATGGAGTCGAGGGGGGGGAGGTAAAGGGACAGGTGTTACATCTCTTGCGGTTGCAGGGGAAAGTACCTGGGGAGGGGGTGGTTTGGGTGGGAAGGGACGAGTTGACCAGGGAGTTGCGAAGGGAACGGTCTCTGCGGAAAGCAGAAAGGGGTGGAGATGGGAAGATGTGGCTAGTAGTGGGATCTCGTAGGAAGTGTCTAGCTTTTAGTTTAGTTTAGTTTAATTTAGAGATACAGCGCGGAAACAGGCCCTTGGGCTCACCAAGCCCACACCGACCAGTGATCCCCGCACACTAACACTATCCTACATACACTAGGAACAATTTACATTTATACCAAGCCAATTAACCTGCAAACCTGTGTGATGTTGGAGTGTGGGAGGAAACTGAATATCTCGGAGAAAACCCACGCAGGTCTCGGGGAGAACATGTAAACTCCGTACAGAAAAGCGCCCATGGTCAGGATCGAACCCGGGTCTCTGGCACTGTAAGGCAACAACTTTACTACCTTCCAGCTCCATTGACACTTGTGTAAAGGTACTCTATTAAACAATGTAACATTCAGCTTTCGGCATTGGTCGCTTACAGTAACAAAAATAAACTTCTTGCTATTAAAAAATACATTTATTTTTGAAAATCCGGAGAGGAAAAATAGCGTTGTAATTGCAAGTCTGAAACTCTCTGGCCCCTAATGCCTTTTCCCCACTGACAGATTTATTTTTATAACATGATTTTCTATAACCCGAGGTTTCTTATGAATGCAATTACTGTATTGTATCACAACTGCCTTTAAACACATTTTAAGGGGAAATGTATTACATTCATATTGATATTTAGAGCACAGGACAGGTATTGTAAACCTTATGTACAAATATCTGCAGAAAACCAGTTTTTCTTTTGCATTATGTTGCTTGATATAACAGTCTGCAAGATTTTTCAAAGGTTGCAGCCTGTGGATGTGCTGTGGCAAAGAGGCTTTGCCTGTTGAAGGTTTGTTTGTGGTGACTCATAGAGTCATAGAGTCCTACAGCACAGAAAGAGGCCCTTCGGCCCTTCGGCCCTTCGGCCCATCGTGTCCGCGCCGCCCGTTACCAAACACAGTCTAATTTTAATCCCATTTTCCCGCATTTGGACCGTAGCCCTGAATGTTGTAGCATTTCAAGTGCCCATCCAAATGGGATTTTAATCCCATTTCCCGCATTTGGACCATAGCCCTGAATGTTGTAGCATCCAAATGGGATTTTAACCCCATTTTCCCGCATTTGGACCATAGCCCTGAATGTTGTAGCAAAAAAAGACTGCTCTGGGTTCCAGCACTGAGCTGCTCAACACTTGGCCCAGCACCGTGGAGTGTGCCAGCTTGCAACACCTGCTCACGGGGCAGCTCTGTGCACAGGGCAGACCATGTTCAGTAGAGGCTGATTGTCTCACTACGTCCTTTGGAACAGCCCATGGAGCAGTTTCACACAGCAGACGAAATATATAGGAAGGAGCTGCAGATGCTGGTTTAAACCAAAGATAGACACAAACAGCTGGAGTAACTCAATGGGTCAAACAGCATCTCAGGAGAAAAGGAGCAGGTGACGTTTCAGTCTGAGGAAGGGTCTTGACCCGAAATGCCACCCTTTTTCCATCTTTTCTCCAGAGATGTTGTTTGACCCGCTGTTACTCCAGCTTTTTGTGTCTTTCGTCAGTGTTACACAGCAGTTTGAGATGAACTGCATAAAAGATCTCTGCATCTCCTTGCCCGCCTCCTTTATTAAACGCACATCCCGGAAGGAGGTGGATGAGCTCTTTTCCCCACAGCACCCGTCATGAGGATCACGTGGTGGGATTGTGCCTTCAGCTGTCCACAAAAGACCTTGGAGGAAAGGCCCTACTCCCACCAGCCAAGCAGGGTGGGATCAGATCAGAATAGTTTCTTGTCATAAATACCAGGGTGCGGTACGTACTTGTTCACGTGAAGCTCACAGCAGAAACAATATAGACAATAGGTGCAGGAGTAGGCGATTCGGCCCTTCGAGCCAGCACCGCCATTCAATGTGATCATGGCTGATCATTCTCATTCAGTACCCCGTTCCTGCCTTCTCCCCATACCCCCTGACTCCGCTATCCTTAAGAGCTCTATCTAGCTCTCTCTTGAATGTATTCAGAGAATTGGCCTCCACTGCCCTCTGAGGCAGAGAATTCCACAGATCAGTATACATCCAGTAACCATAAATACATGATGAATGGAAAGCAGCAGCAGCATGAGGCAAGCTTGTGGTGCAAAATCCAACTCGTGCAAAATAATATTAAAGTGCAGTGTAATAAGGGAATAACTGAATGAGGTCAAGATTAAGTATGTGGCAGCATCTGCCATGATCACATTGAATGGCGGTGCTGGCTCGAAGGGCCGAATGGCCGAATGGCCTCCTCCTGCACCTATTGTCTATCTCTGCAATGGGGCATGAAAGAGGTGATGGAAAGCAGTGGGGAGGAAGTTGTTATTAATCTGAGATATAGTTGATGAAATGGCATCCTGACATAAGTTGGTGCTTATTTGAACTCTTTGGTGATGAGACGTTTACCAACAATCTTCATGTAGAATCATTCAACGAGATGACCATTTATCGCCCAGCTATAATCCTACACATGAATCCTATGTACAATATCTCCATTATCCTTCATTGTCGCTGGGTTTTCACTCTTGCTCTCCCTACACAGTAGCATGGCGAGTTCAATAGGACTACAGTGCTTCAGAAAGGTGATTCACACCACCACCACCTCCTCCATCAACACCACTGAAAGGTGATTCACACCACCACCACCACCTCCATCAACACCACTACAGCACAGACAGGGATGGGCAACAAATGCTGACTTTTATCAATAGTTCTCAGATCCCGTAAACGGAGTTAATTAAAAACAATCAATTTCCTGTTTTTGTTCAGTTTGTGGACAGTCCAAAATATCTAAAGCAGCCACTTTTACAAAGAAATTAAAATGAACGAATGCAAATTTCAAGATAACAATACAAAGGATCAACTGAAAAAAAACCTACTTCAAACGCTTGGAGCGATATCATTGTTAAACTAGTCTTGGCCTTGTGTTTTGTGCAAAGTCCCGAGTGGAGCAGTGCGGTGTAGTACGACACAGTAGCCTGCCCACTGTTCTACACCCCTCTCCTCCCATCACTGCATCTCCCCGTATGTCTGTGAGCATGAACATGCCTCTTGCTCAAGTGTTGGGAGAGTTTTCTCTGTGGTTTACCACCGGCTGCTTCACTGAGTCAGTGGTCTCTCCGTGTGCCCATGAAGGATGGTCTTATAACTGAGCTGCTGCGACAGATAGCCAAGTTTATTTGTCACATACACATACACGATGTGCAGTGAAATGAAAGTGGCAATGCCTGCGGATTGTGCACAAAAAATAATTACAGTTACAGCATATAAATAAAGTTAATAAGTTACTATAGTGTAGACAAAAATTTAGTCTCTGGAGTTATAAAAGTTGACAGTCCTGATGGCCTGTGGGAAGAAACTCCGTCTCATCCTCTCCGTTTTCACAGCCTGACAGCGGAGGCGTTTGCCTGACCGTAGCATCTGGAACAGTCCGTTACTGGGGTGGCAGGGGTCCCTCATGATCTTGCTTGCTCTGGATCTGCACCTCCTGATGTATAGGTCCTGCAGGGGGACGAGTGTAGTTCCCATGGTGCGTTCTGCCGAACGCACTACTCTCTGCAGGGCCATCCTGTCCTGGACAGAGCTGTTCCCAAACCAGACTGTAATGTTGCCGGACAGGATGCTCTCTACAGCCCCAGAGTAGAAGCAATGAAGGATCCTCAGAGACACTCTGAATTTCCTCAGCTGTCTAAGGTGGTAAAGGCGCTGCTTTGCCTCACCCACCAGTGCGGCAATGTGCGTGGTCCATGTCAGATCCTCTGTGATGTGGACTCCCAAGTATTTAAAACTGCTCACCCTATGCACTTGTTTCTCTCTGAAAGAGGTGGGTGATGGTCTCTCCACTGCTGCAGTCTCTGGGTGGCCCGCAGTGATGATGAGGGTCCTTATTGTGCAAAGAACCATCAAAACATTAAGCCTGAACTCAATTGGAAGGTTGACGGAGATCTTATTGAAACTTACCGAATAGTGAAAGGCCTAGAGAGCATGGATGTGGAGCGGATGTTTCCAGTAGTGGGAGAGTCTAGGGCCCCAGGGCACAGCCTTAGAATAAGAGGGTGTGTCGTTTAGAAAGGTGGTGAGGAGGAATTTATTTTTATATATTTATTTACAGATGCAGTGTGGAAACAGGCTCTTTGGCCCACCGAGTCCGTGCTGGTGAGGTGGTGAATTTGTGGAATTCATTGCCACAGATGGCCGTGAAGGCCAAGTCGTTGGTTATTTTTAAAGCAGAGATTGATAGGTTCTTGATTTGTAAGGGCGTCAAAGGTTACGGGGAGAAGGCAGGAAAATGTGGTTGAGAGGGAAAGATAGATCAGCCATGATTGAATGGCAGAGCTGACTTGATGGGCTGAATGGCCTAATTCTGCTCTTATATCTTATGGGCTTGTGGAAGAAATGGGTGACAGGGAGTGGTTTAATAATAGGTCATTCTCCTGAATGTAGCAAGTGGTAATGGATATCAAGGTTTTAGAAATAAAAGCATAGAGTACAGGTTGTCATTGCAGCAGCTACAAGATGCATTGCGTCAGTGTGATGAAACTGGTTCTGAAACCTCTCCCACTTTGAATAACATGCAGCTTGCACCTAGTGATCAGGAGACACCAGGCAGTTCAGCTTCCTGCCTGTCAGTTAAATGAATCTTCGAACCTCCAAGAGTCATTCTGGTGTAATTGTTTCATAAGGATTAGCAGACTTGCACCATAGAGGTGAGAAAATAATGTGACATCTCTTGCCCAATCTTAACTGAAGCAGTACGGCTCCTCTCCCCCCTGCACCCACCGTCCGACCCAATCATTTCAATGCATTCTAAACTTCCACAGCATTGGCAGCAGATCTACTTGAGTACACGTTGCTGTGAATTCACCAAAAAAAATAGGACGAGGGGCGGCAAAGTGGCGCAGTGGTAGAGTTGCTCCTTACAGCGCCAGAGACCCGGGTTCCATCTGTACGCAGTTTGTACGTTCTCCTGTGACCATGTGTATTTTGTCTGGGTGCTCTGGTTTCCTCCCACATTCCAAAGTCGTGTAGCTTTGTAGGTTAATTGGCTTCTGTAAATTGTTCCTTGTGTGTAGGATAGAACTAGTGTACCAATGTTATGTTGTTTGGTGCGGACTCGGTGGGCTGAAGAGCCTGTTTTCACACTGTATCTGTAAATAAATATATAAAAACCCGTTATGGATAATCACAAAACGTTAAAACTTTATTTAAACTAATTGACACGAGAATTGAGGTATTTCAGAGGTGTCTCCCTCATCGTCAACCAGTGACTCACTCGTGTGCCAAGAGTCCATCGGTAGATATTTGCTTAAGAATAGTTTACCAAACACTGTGACTAGCGAGAGTGAGTGTCAGAAAGAAAGTCAAGAGAGTTGAATTACCTGATGCACCGTGAACAAGACAATGAAATTCTTGCTTGCTGCAGCCTTATCGGCACATTAGACAGGACCCCGTTCCTGCCTTCTCCCCATATCCCTTGAACTCTCTGAGTGAAAAAATTTTAGGACGGAGATGAGGAAAAACTTTTTCACTCAAGAGTTGTGAAGCTGTGGAACTCTCTGCCTCGGAAGGCAGTAGAGGCCAATTCACTGGATGCTTTCAAGAGAGAGTTAGATAGAGCTCAATGATAGCGGACTCAAGGCATATGGGGAGAAGGCAGGAACTGGGTACTGATTGTGCATGATCAGCCATGATCATGGTGAATGGCGGTGCTGGCTCGAAAGGCTGAATGGCCTACTCTTGCACCTATTGTCTATTGTCCATTGACACATCACAATACATAAATATACAATTAACAGTAATCAATGATTTATCGATTATATTAGATAAACAAACCATAAAAGTGCAAGCCCAATGCATGGTGCCATCTTGTGTAAAAGTCCATCGTGATTAAGTGCTGAGGTAGCATGGACAATACTCGTGGAATAAAAGCCTTCGATTGGATTTTTTTTCCTGTCATGTAAATGGGGTTGTACCAACGAATAGCTTGTGGATTATGACAGATAATTCTGCAACTGAACACTGGACGTGCCAGGAGAGAGAATGTTGCGGTGTCAGCTTGATCCAGGTTTGGCAGTTACGATGCTGTAAGCAAGAGCCAGAGAAATGAGAAGGTGTCAAACTAAAGACTGAAAGAATGATGGAATGCTGACTCAAGTGATTCAGTGACAAAGGCAACCATTAAAGAACCAAGAAGTGAACTACATTTTAATGCTTTTGAGTTTCAGCGTTGAGGTCATTATCTTTGGATTATCATGACTCTGCCTCTTCGCTGACTGCAAGTGAAGGGGATTTTCTCTTTGGAAATATAGCAGTCTCTCTAAAGTCAGGCTTGCCATAAATTTGGCATTGACATGATGACATGACAAGGTGTGAGCCTGACCCTTAAACGAGCCGCAGGTCATCCCAGTGCAGGCTGGTGTTGAGCAAGCCTGCATCATCTCACCAAACCTGTTCATCTTCTCCACTGGGATTCACGGTCCCACCTCCTCTCCTGACATCGGTCTGAAGAAGGGTCTCGACCCGAAACATCACCCATTCCTTCTCTCCCGAGATGCTGCCTGACCCGCTGAGTTACTCCAGTATTTTGTGTCTACCTTCGTTGTGCATCTTGTGTTCTGCTGGCGTGGACCACCTGTAATAGGGAAGTCAAGATCTGGGGCAATGCCTCTAACATAATGCCCCCCCCCCCCCGCCCATCACCTGGTTTATCTAATGTACAATGGTGTCATCCTCTCCCAGGCTAACACAATTCCCAGCACGGAGGTTGTGGAGCAAGCTGCTGACTGCGATGGGCAGGCCAGACACCAGCCTCGTGAAACGTCACGGCATGAGGTGTCTCAGAGGGCAGTGAAAATGCTGGGAGACTTGGTCTCTTTGGGAGGGGCGATGTAATAACATCCTCATCACCTCATCTCTGAGCCATGGCTGGTCAAAAACTGAGATTGAGCTCCAAGAAGTTATGCAACTCCTTCAATGTCTGTTTAGGGAGCATGCAAAAGCCATGGACAGTCAGTGGATAAAATAAATCCCATGTTCTAAATAACCATCCATGGCAGAACTTGTAGATCCCCAGAGGAGCTTTTCAGTTAACTGGAGCCCCTCACTGCATCTCCCCCTTTTAAAAAAAAACAATTATATGATGATGTATTTTTAAAAAACCCAATGCTTTCAGCGGAAGTTACTTTGGTGTGATGAGGTCTGATACATTTGTACAACATAACAATGGTTAGGTTGTACTTGCTGTGTGGTGTGTATCTCTGGTCAGCACGTTGTAGGAAGAGTGTGATTGCACTTGAGAGAGGGTGAAGCCATTCACCAGGATGTTGCCTGGATTGTACAACATTAGTTATGGGGAGAGGTTGCTTTCCCTGCAGTGAAAGAGGCTGAGTGACCATAGAACTGTATTAGATCATGAGAGGGATAGATGGGATGTATAGACACAAAATGCTGGAGTAACTCAGCGGGACAGGCAGCATCTCTGGAAAGAAGGAATGGTGATGTTTTGGGGTTGAGGCCCTTCTTCAGACTGAGTGTCAGGGGAGAAGGAGACATAGAGATATGGAAGGGTACGGTGTGAAAATGAGAGATCCAAGGGGACGGTGATCAAGGAGAATGGATCATTGTTAGTTGAGGTGAAGGTGACATCGAAGTGTACAATCAGTGAAATGTAATCAGGAGGACAGTGAGACTGGTCGGAGAACTAGGATGGGGGAGGGATGGAGTGAGAATTAAAGCAAGGGTTTACTTGAAGTTAGAGAAGTCAATATTCATATAATTGGGTTGTAAATGGCCCAAGCAAAATATGGGGTGCACTTCCGCCAATTTGTGTTGGGCCTCCCTCTGAAAGTGTGACAGAAAGGCCAGTGTGGGAATGGGAGGGGGAGTCAAAATGTTCAACAACCGGGAGATCACGTTAGAAACATAGAAACATAGAAACGTAGAAAATAGGTGCAGGAGTAGGCCATTCGGCCCATCGAGCCTGCACCGTCATTCAATATGATCATGGCTGATCATCCAACTCAGTATCCTGTACCTGCCTTCTCTCCATACCCCCTGACCCCTTTAGCCACAAGGGCCACATCCAACTCCCTCTTAAATATAGCCAATGAACTGGCCTCAACTACCCTCTGTGGCAGAGAATTCCACAGATTCACCACTCTCTGTGTGAAAAAAAAACGTTCTCATCTCGGTCCTAAAAGACTTCCCCCTTATCCTTAAACTGTGACCCCTTGTTCTGGACTTCCCCAACATCGGGAACAATCTTCCTGCATCTAGCCTGTCCAACACCTTAAGAATTTTGTAAGTTTCTATAAGATCCCCCCTCAATCTTCTAAATTCCAGCGAGTACAAGCCGAGTCTGTCCAGTATGGTGGGGGTATGAAAAACAAGAGGGTGTGGATTGGAGATTTAAAGGGGGACATTGGCATAAGATTTTGCACAGAGTGTGGATGAGATCTGGAACGCGTTGCCAGAGGTGGCGGAATGAGATATAATTACAATGTTTAAGAGGCATTTTGACAGATGCATTAAGCAAGGCAGAGAAGGATATGGTTCTAATGCAGGCAAACTTGATTAGCATAGGTTGTATATTAGTGTAAATAAACAAAATGGACAGCATGGATGTAGTGGGTTGAAGGGCCTGTTACTGTGCTAAATCTTGTCAGCATTTATATCTGGATCTCGCATTGAAATTGTACAGTAAAACTCCAAACTTAATTGACTGAAAGTTACATCATGGAAACAGGCCCTTTGGCCCATAGAGTCCACACTGCCCCTTCACTCTCGTTCTATTATTCCACTTTCGCATCCACTCCCAGCACATTCGGGGCAATTTTGTAGAGACCAATGAACCTACAAACCCGCTCGTCTTTGGGATGTGGGAGGAAACCAGAACGCCCAGAGGAAACACACACAGTCACATAGAGAACATGCGATCTCCATGCAGACAGCATCCAATGGTCTCTGGCGCTGTGAGGCAGCAGCTCTACAAGCTGCACCATTGAAATATTAGATGTTATTCCTATTAACATCCCAATATACTTTTAATTTTGTTTTTTAGATGTTCAACAGTATTATTATAAATTTTGTGCTGAATTCTGTACCCAGTAAAGTTTAAAGAGGGTGCAGGGCCTTGGGGAGTTGGGCGGGACAGCTGCCAACGTACCCAGCACAATGGGCACCAAACGTCAATGGAGGGTATCAGAAATTTACTGCGCTTGTTTTTATTTTGGAACTAGATTTGTGGACTGCTATTCTGTGTTTGTTTCCTCTGCTTCACTTGGCTTTTAAGGTACTGCACCTTTTAATAACTTAATTCTTCCATCTGAAGTAACATGTTATTGTCGCCTGGTTTTGCCTTTTGGGTGAATGCCCGTGAGTGAGTTCCTTTTAGGCTTCTGGGTCATCTCTTTCATCGATTGCTCTTGTGACAAGGAGCTGGTGCCGCTGAAGAATGTTGAACTTTGTCCCTCCGGCTTCCCATGGGATGGTCATATGATGCAGGCAACAGTTCCGAGGGGCCTTGTGTTTGATCTCGGTGGCAGACTGGAATTCTCATGTCTGTGGTTAGGAATGGCATCAGCATTGCTCATTGACGTTTCCTGCATGGTCTGATGGACCGGAAACGGCAGGCTGGCCTCTATCCCCCTGGTACTTCCTCCAGCTTGATCCTCCAACTCAACCCCTCAGAGAAGACTACTGTGAGAAAGACTTTACTTTAGAGATACAGAGTGGTAACAGGCCCTTCGGCCCACCGAGCCCGTGCTGACCAGCGATCACCTGTACATTAGCACTAAAGATATCTGTCCCGCTGGTTATGCATGTGCCTGGCGGGAGATCCTGACTTGTGGAGCTCCACAGCAAGGAAGTGACCCAATGAAGTATGGAGAGGCTCTGCTGTGATTAATGTGGAACCTGGAACCATGGAGGAATCTCGGGTGGGAGGGCTGTGAAGCCAGAGATTAGAGACGGCAGCTTCCATCACGTTCGAGGGGAGGTGATGAGGGAACCATTGGGACAGGGTGGTCCGACAACACATGGAGAAGCTGCTGCTGCTCAACACGAGTGGACTCGTCGTGCTGGCCAGGATGCAGCCGAGTCCCGTGTCTCTGTGCCGTGTGGCCGCCCAGCCCTTCCCTAGCCCAGGCACCCCCCGTCCCGTCCCGTCCCGTCACACCAGCCCGGCAAAACACTGGCGCATCCAACACTGCTCCACTCCATGCCAGCCCAGCCCATCGAAACCCAGCCTCGCCTTCCCCTAAAACCCTGGTCCAACCCCATCCAGCACAAACTCCACCGCCACTCGCCCCAACTCCGCCCCCTCACACACCATAACCACGGTGCACCCAACCCCGATACACCCCATACCAGTACGTCCAGCCCCAGCCCACCGTAACCTCGAGCCCCCAATCTCAACCACGGTCCAGCTCGTACTCCATCCCACCCCAACACTGCGCCTCCTCTCCCCACCCCCAGCCCTCACGTCATGCTTTGGCCCGTTCATTGTGGCAGGAGTGCTGTGCCGAGAGTCCACCCTGCATTGCCGGTACCACAGTGGGCAAGGCGGGGATCGTCCAGTGTTTCTAGCAGCTTGTGTTAACCTCATCTGCCGAGTTCCCAATATCAGACCATGTAAGGTGCTGCTTGAATGCAAATCTGTTGTCATCTTTGTCCTCTGCTTTGCCCATTGTTGGGTTACAGCATTATCTAGCCTGACAATGGTGTATTTGTATGGCGACTCATGCGACTTACAGACAACGTGAATCCATTTCCTCCTGTGTTGCAGGCCCACATCACGTTCTCACCATGTCTGATGGAGACTACGATTATCTCATCAAATTTCTAGCGCTTGGAGACTCGGGAGTGGGAAAAACCAGCTTCCTCTATCAGTACACCGATGCCAAATTCAACTCCAAGTTCATCACCACAGTTGGCATTGACTTCAGAGAAAAGCGAGTGGTAAGTGGACTTGAGATGGAAATGTGATTCTGTTCCTGACAGCAGCTCTATTGTGGCAGCTACTAAACATTACCTCCAGGCAGCTTTGACCTTGTAAATGTACACTATCTTTTGGATCCTTTTATTACATTTTGTACCTTGTAAGTAATTCAGTTATTTCCCCTTGTTGGTACATGTTGTCTCTGACTGTCATTGTTTTCCAGCTCTCAACCTAGATTCTATTTTTAACAAGGGCAAGTGTTCTCCAGTGACACGAGTAGGTTCTGTTTCTCCTCCATTTGTGCAATTTTGCATTTCCTTGGGGTGTTTACTCCACAGCGATCGAAATATTTTCAGTTTGACTTTAATTATTTTATTGTTTTCCAGCAGCCTTGAATCTGAACATCATCAAGTTTTTCTGCTCGAGTTTCACCCGCTTCAGTTCAGTGTTTTGCAGCGCCCTTGATGCCAGAACCTATTGGCTCCCTTCCTAAACAGACACGAGCTTCTAATAAGGCCCCAACTACTTTCATCTGCACTTTTTCTACTGCTGGATCTAATCTAATGAAGTCTAATTTAGTTTAAAAAAGATGAAACGTACTGATTAGTACAGTTAACTCATTTTTCTGCTGATATTTAACGGTTTAGATGTGCCCGTTGGCGTTGAGTGAATATGGTCATTTATTATCCCTTGGTAGATGTGAGGGAGAGACTTCACTTTTTTACGCACATTCTATTCCCAAAATAAACTTTAGATACCAGTTCATAATTTCTACAAACACGTAATTGAAGGCTTATAAACAAAATTGGGGGGTCTTGTAATCATTCTACATTGCAGATCATTTTGTGTTTTTAATAATCAGTCACCATAGCAAATAGTAAACTGCTGGAACTCAACGGGTCAAGCAGCATCTATGGGGGCAAAGCCATGGCCAATGTTTCGCTTATTTCTCATATTTTGCTTGGGCAGCTTACACCCCAGCGGTATGAATATTGACTTCACTAACCAAGTAACCCTTGCTTTCCCTCTCTCTCCATCCCTCCCCCTTCCCAGTTCTCCGACCAGTCTGACTGTCCCTGATTACATTTTATCTGTTTGCTTTATTGTCACCTTCTCCTAGCTAACAATGATCTATTCTACATTTTCCTTGATTGCCATCTCTTTTGATGTCTCGTTTTCACACACTTTACCCTTCCTTATCTCCGTGTCTCCCCCTCCCCTGACTCTCAGTCTGAAGAAGGGTCTCGACCCCAAATGTCACCCATTCCTTCTATCCAGAGATGCTGCCTGTCCTGCTGAGTTACTCCAGCATTTTGTGTCTATCGTCAATGTGGAATAGAGTCATAGAGTGATACAATGTGGAAACATGCCCTTCGGCCCAATTTGCCCACACTGGCCTACATGTCCCAGCTACACTTGTCCCACCTGCCTACGCTTGGTCCATATCCCTCCAGACCTGTCCTATCCATCGTACAAGAGGTGTTGGTCTTCTGGATTACATTTGGCATCTCTGTGGCAGTGGTGAAGGTCGAGAACAGGTCAGTGTGGATGTAGGAAGGGAAGTTGGCAGGACGTGCAACTGGAAGCTCAAGTCACAGTTACCTGCTGAGATTCCTGAACCTGCTGTGTCTATTCAAGCTTTTAGATCTGGGGAAGGTTAACCAAAAGACATCTTTCCAAGGGTCAGTCTGTTTTATCATATGGTTTTAATTGCAGTTATTGCTGAGAATCCACTCTCGTGAAAGTGTGCAGGATGGAATGGCAGTCAAGGTTTGACTGAGATTACTGCATTCTGGATACCTTTTATTAACATTCGTCCAGAGAGCAGTAAAGTCAAGTACGAAATTGTAACTTCAAGCCTTTGGCAACACCAGTAACATTGGCAACAATGAGATCTTGATGCCTGCAGACAAGAATGGATCATGAAACTACGACTTTCATTTGAGGGAACAGAGTCAGAGGGGAAATACTCTTGGACTATTGGTCGGTCTTGTTATTTAACGCTGGTGAGCGAGATAGACGACTTCTTTAATAACCATTATACAAATGATGGGAGCAAGTAAACACAGCTGCACCCAAACCTTACTGTTCCCTTGTGTGGGAAGGAACTGCAGATGCTGGTTTACCCTGAAGATGAACACAAAATGGTGGAGTAACTCAGCGGGGCTGGCAGCATCTCTGAAGAGAAGGAATGGGTGATGTTTCGGATCGAGTCTGAAGAATGGTCTTGACCCATTCCTTCTCTCCAGAGATGCTGCCTGCCCACTGAGTTACTCCACCATTTTGTGTCTGTTTACTGATCTCTTGTGTGCCGTTTCAAACACTCCGTGTTCATTTCCCTGCACAGATAGATTAGAGCAAATCAGGTGGCTGAGGTGAAAAATATATCTGCCTTACATGTTAGCGTGGTGAGACATTGTAAACCCTGAGCGTGTGTATCAAAGGAGACTTCTCTTGAGAGGGAAAGGCTTCTAGCTCATGGTGCAGTTCACAGACTTGGTTTGGTGTTGACTCTGATCCCTCCAATCCCGCCTTAGGTTCAGGAGAGCCAGCACACCTCAGCACGTAGTTGGTGACAGTGGTCGGCTCCTGTTCCTCACATAGCCACAATCGGGGAGAACTAAAGGCACTTCCTTTCACAAAATTTACAATTCACACGTTTGGTTCCGATAGGAAGACATTGTTTGGCTCTGGGATCAAGTTCTGGTCTGCTGTATCTCTCCATGAAAGCATTGTACTGCTGGAGACCCAGTGTAACTCCCACTGCTCTGGACACACAGCTGACATTCTGTGATGTGCTGCAAGTTGTGTAATAAGTAGGACATTTTATCTTCAAGGTGGTTAACCTAGAGTTTCATATTTGGACAGTTTTATTGCTTTCTTTATTGAGCTTGACCTCGAGGCTGGAGAGGCTGGAGACAATAGGTGCAGGAGGAGGCCATTCGGCCCTTCGAGCCAGCACCGCCATTCAATGTGATCATGGCTGATCATTCTCAATCAGTACCCCGTTCCTGCCTTCTCCCCATACCCCCTGACTCTGCTATCCTTAAGAGCTCTATCTGGAGAGGCTGGAGAGTGTTTGCAGAGGTTCCAGGCTTCATTTGCAATGCAGCCTGATGGGGAAGTTGGGGAATCCCGGTACAGCAGGGGTGGGGGAGGGGCTGTGAGTCATGTGATTAATTGAATGGACCTCGTTGCCCATTCTCAATCTAAACCTGAATTTGGATGGTGGAGGATAGTCTATCGAGCCAAACGTTTCCTTTTTGCTGTGTGAGTGAAGTTCAAACTTGAACGTGAAACATAGTGGCACAGCGGGTAGAGCTGCTGCCTCACAACACCGGAGACCCTGGCTCAATCCTGACCTTGGTGCTGTCTGTGCGGAGTTTACATATCCTCTCTGTGACTGCATGGATTTCCTCCGGGTGCTCTTGTTCCCTCCCACATCCCACAGGTTTACGGGGTTGTAGGGTAATTGGCCTCTATGAATAGACTCTAATATGTAGGGAGTGGATGAGAAAGTGGGATACCATAGAAATACTGTGTACGGGTGATTGATGGTTGGCGTGGACACGATGGGCTGGAGACTGTTTCTCTGCTGTATCTCTAAAGCAAACTGAACTGTTTGGCACAGGTTAGGTCCTGTGGCCCACAATGTCTGTGCTAAACATGGTGCTGTCGCTACAGAGTTTGTTCTTTTCTTCTTGAGACTGCGTGGGTTTCCCCAGGTGCTCTGGTTTCCTCCAACATCCTAAAAACGTGCAGATTTGTAGATTTAGGAAAAAAACTGCAGACGCTGGTTTAAATCGAAGGTAGACACAAGATACAGGAGTAACTCAGCGGCTCAGGAGACATCTCAGGAGAGAAGGTTATGTACAGACGCACACATACGTACACACACACACACACACACACACACACACACACACACACACGCACACACACGCACACACACACGCACACACACACACACACACATACGTACACACAAAAACACAAACAATAGTGCAATAATAACAATAATAGTTTATGTAGTTCAGAGCTTATTTGAGGAAATAAATGAAATTCTCACTTGCAGCAGCACAACAGAATATGTAAACATAGTGCACTGTAAACAATATAATAAACGAGAAAACAAAATTCAGTGTGTGTATACAGTGCATTCAGAACATATTCAGACCCCTACACTTTTTCCACATTTTGTTACATTATAACAAGGGGAGTTGAGTAGGGGAGCAAAGAGGTCCTTCTGCAGTTGTACAGGGCCCTAGTGAGACCACACCTTGAGTATTGTGTGCAGTTTTCGTCTCCAAACTTGATGAAGGACATTCTTGCTATTGAAGGAGTGCAGGGTAGGTTCATGAGGTTAATTCCCGGAATGGTGGGACTGTCGTATGTTGAAAGACTGGAGTGACTTGTATACTCTGGAATACTCGGGGCTTGTATACTCTGGAATTTAAAAGGATGAGAGGGGATCTTATTGAAACATATAAGATTATTAAGGGATTGGCCACGCTAGAGGCAGGAAACATGTTCCCAACGTTGGGGGAGTCCCGAACCAGGGGCCACAGTTTAAGAATAAGGGGTAGGCCATTTAGAACGGAGATGAGGAAAAACTTTATCACTCAGAGTTGTGAAGCTGTGGAATTCTCTGCCTCAGAAGGCAGTTTAGGCCAATTCTCTGGATCCTTTCAAGAGAGAGTTAGATAGAGCTCTTAATGATAGTGGAGTCAGGGGTATGGGGAGAAGGCAGGAATGGGGTACTGATTGTGCATGATCAGCCATGATCACGGTGAATGGCGGTGCTGGGTCGAATGGCCTACTCCTGCACCTATTGCCTTTTGTCTATTGTCATTACAGCCTTATTTTAAAATGGATTAAATTATTTTTTTATCATCAATCTACAGACAATATCACATTATAAAAAAGCAAAAACATGTGTTTAGAAATTTTTGCCAAGTAATTACAAATAAATAACTGAAATATCACATTTACTTAAGTAATCAGACCTTTTACTCACTACTTTGTTGCGGCACCTTTGGCAGCGATTACAGCCTCAAGTCTTCTTGGGTATGACACTACAAGCTTGGCACCAGTATTTGGGTAATTTCTCCCATTCTTCTCTGTAGATCCTCTCAATGAAGACAGGGTGAACCTAAGCTCAATTTTGAGTGTCATAGCAAAGGGTCTGAATACTTATGTAAATGTAATATTTCAGTTATTTCTTTTTAATTACTTTGCAAAAATTTCTAAACACCTGTTTTCGTCTTTTTATTATGGGGTATTGTGTGTAGATTGATGATTTAAAAAAAATCAAATCCTTTTAAAAATAAGGTTGTAACGTAACAAAATGTGGAAAAAGTGAAGGGGTCTGAATACTTTCTGAATGCACTGTATATACACATACTCATAAATACACACATATATAGATCATGGATATAGATCATAATATATATATATACCTATATATATTATAGGTTACTATGTTTACATATTCTGTTGTGCTGCTGCAAGTAAGAATTTCATTGTTCTATCTGGGACATTTGACAATAAAACACTCTTGACTGTTGGCCATTCATAGATGGTGGTGATGTGTACTTACTGCTGAAAGATCAGGTTCATCTCATCTGAAGAGTGTTTGACCAACAAACAGAACAATGACATTCGTACTTACAGCCAATTAACGGGCCTGTAAACACAGTAATCAAAGACAACATATAATAGTGTATTTAATTATTTTGTTTAATAACCCCAATACTAGTGCAAAAAAACCCTAATGTCTTTAGTGCAACCAAGACAACACATAATTCATAGTTTTGTCGTGTTTAAGAGCTTGATGTTTGGTGTTAAAAGAGAAAAATTGTAAATGGCTGCACAACTTCATCAATGTGCACAGTTTGTGCTTCCACTGCTGGGCCTGTGGAAGGAGGCAGAGACTGTGCCACCAACCAAGCTGCTTCTTTAGCTGAGCCCTGGTGTCATGAGAGGGGCGAGGTTGAGTTCTGAGGTACAGAATGGGTGTGGAGCGCCCTCTGGTGGAATCCCTGCAACCAGCTCCATTCACTTCTGTAAGGTCGATTCATACTTTGCAAGTTGATGATTCAGGAATACAGATTTGGTTGGTGTGATTAATTTGTCCCAGTTAATACCTGCTTGGTATAAAGATAAATCTTTGCTTTTTGTATGTTCAGGGTGATTTGAAGCCATTGTTTTTTGTGGAAAGTGTGATGGTTTGAGTTTTCTCTTCATTGCCATCTTTCTGCTTTGTGTAAATGTTTCGGTGTAAAACCAGCTCCTGGGCTTTGTCAGTGCTGCCCAACAGTAGATTTTTAGCATCTGCTCAGAATTATGCCTACCTTCTGTGGGCGAGGAAGAGGAAGGGTGGTGAATAATCCCAGGGTTTATTCAAGCCTCTTGATCCATAACACACTAGAAATATTCTACCACTGAAGTATAGTTACTTTGTTGGAAGAGAGAATCTGTCAACTACCATGACAATTTTGGCAAAGCTTTGCCAAGTGTTTGGTGAGTTAAATACAAACTATTTAAAGTTGAAAAGACCATGTTTAAAATGACCTTGCACAGTTCTACGGGTGGGTGACGTACAGAAACAAAATTTCTCGTTGAAAGTTCTATTTTGCACACAATGTGAGAGTCTTTTACTCTGACTGAAACTTCTGTTGTAGATTTGTTGTCCACCATTTTAGCTTTCACAAACTGTGACCCTCCATTTGTAAAAGTGTAACTGCCTGTACTTTGTCTACTCTGAGCTGCTTTTGTAACCAGAGAGAGCAGTCTCCTGATAGAGAATGTGAGTGCTGCCTGTCTTGTGAAATGTTCAACTGAACAGACAATTGTCAGGACCTGAGAGGCTGAGCTATGGGGAGAGGTTGGGCAGACTAGGACTTCATTCCTTGAAGCGTAGGAGGCTGAGGGGTGATCTTATAGAGGTGTATAAAACCATGAGGGGCATAGATAGGAATGCACAGAATCTTTTGCCCAGAGTTGGGGAAATGGAGAACCAGGTGACATAGGTTTAAAGTGAGAAGGGAAAGATTTAATAGGAACCCGAGAGGTAACTTTTTCACATGGAGGCCGGTGGGTATATCGGACGAATAGCAAGAAGAGGTAGTTGCGGCAGGTACTACGACAACATTTAAAAAAACATTTGGACAGGTACATGGATAGCAAATGTTTAGAGGACTATGGGTCAAACGCAGGCACGTAGGACTAGTGTAGATGTGGCATCTTGGTCGGCATGGGCAAGTTGTGCCGAAGGGCCTGTTTCCATGCTGTATGACTATAATAGCGGTGTCGACTCGCATTGTGTGTGCTGGTGATGTGTTCCCCTCTGTGCCAGAAATGCTGGTCACTTTCTGCTTCATGAGCCCTTAAAGCAGAACGCAGGACTTGTCTAGGCGATAGTTTTAGGTGAAGACTGGCTTTGTGTGGAGGCTTGTGTGGAGGAGGTGGTGCTGTCCCAATGCGTTTATTTTCATAGTGAAACTCATGACGATTAGATACGTTGTTGATAGGTCCTTAGGCAATCAGCTTAGCAAATGTATGAGACATGATACGGGAGAGGTTTTGCTCAGTGTTTCCTACACAATAAATGGCATTGAGGGCTTTCTTCAGAATTGAAATAGCTTAAAGATAAAGTAAAAATGAACACTCTTTCTGGAAATTGTCTAAGTTTTGGGGGTGATATTAAGTGGACGTTGATCTTCAGGTATGCAATCCTCTCACACATTGAAAGGTTGAATAGGCTTTAGGTTAACTGACTTCTTGCCTCAACCCAACTAATGTATCAATGCTCATATAATCTTCACTCCCCCCCTGAACTGCTGCACTAAACTTCGACTGGTTTCATCAATTCAGCTTCAGTGATGTATTGTGGCTGAGAAGCCATCCTCCTCCTGGTATCTTATCCTTCCTGTTTTCTGCAGTCTTATTTCTGTTTTTCCTAGTCTCTTTATCTGAATTCTCATCCTTTTTCTTTCCTGCTTGGATTAATAATCTAAATCTTTGCAAAACTGAAAATAAATTGGATACAAGTGGCCTTAAACTACTTGAGACAGAGTGGTTATCCAGGGGTATCTCTTCAGTTGCTGTTTTTCAGTCCATCAAATTCAACTGCAATGTACATTTTCCCCATCATGGCCCATCTCTTTAATATCTGCAGTTCCAGGAACTAGACACGGCTGAATTGTGCCTCTGTTGCTGCAGACCCTTGTTGGCACACTCCCACTCCAACCTCTTGCCAAGTTATGCGGAAAATTATTGGAGTCATACAATCATACAGTGCGGAATTAGGCCCTTTGGCTCAAATTGCCCATGCCGACCAACATCTACACTAGTCACCAGTCCCAGTCACTCGCGTTTGACCCACATCCCTCAAAACCTATCCTCTCCATGTACCTGTCCCAATGATTTTTTAAACACTGTGATAGTACCTGCCTCAACTACCTCCTGTGGTAGCTCGTTCCATACACCCAACACCCTTTGTGTAAAAAAATAACTTGCCCCTCAGGTTCCTATTAAATCTTTCTTCCCTCACCTTAAACCCATGTCCTCTGGTTCTTGATTCCTCTACTCTGGGTAAAAGACTCTGAGCATTTACCCTTTCTATTCCTCTCATGATCTTTTCTACCTCTATAAAATCACCTACTGCACTCCAAGGAATAGAGGCCTAGCCTGCACAATGTCTCCCTATAGCTCAGGCCTTCGAGCCCTGGCACCATCCTCGTAATCTTCTCTTTCACCCGTTCCAGCTTAACAGCATCTTTCCTATTACAGAGCGACCAAAACTGAACACAATACTCTAAATGTGGCCTCACCAATGTCTTGTATAACTGTAACATGACCTCCCAACTTTTAAACTCAATACGCTGACTGATGAAGGCCAATGTGCATAAAGCCACCTTGACCACATTATCTATCTGTGATGCTGCTTTCAAGGAACTATGTACCAGCACTCCTAGATCCCTCTGTTTACAACACTCCCCAGAGCCCTGCCATGCCCTGCCCAGGATCAACTTTCCAAAATGCAACACCTCGCATTTCTCTGTATTTGAATTCCATCGACCATTTCTCAGCCCACCTCCCAAACCGATCGAGATCCTGCTACAATTTTTGGCATCCATCTACAATATCACTCTAATTAGTGTCCTCTTCAAACTTAAACTATTCAGATCATTGCTCCATTCCCTGCTGTATATCACAGCTTGAGGCTTTGCATAGGCACATCATGGAATTGTGCCTTGGACAAGTTCTACTTGTACTCTCCTGGAATAGGAGCACCAACGCTCTTGGGCGACGCTGCAATGACATTACCAGCTGCATCCTCCCACTGCCCTGCACTGCCACCCCCTGCCTTGCTTTAATGTGTGAAGATTTCTTTCATTGATGTAGGGAGCTACATTAGGGAGCTAAAAATGTTGCTCTTTAGATAATCGAATCCTATTTGGGCACCTTGCAGGCAATTCCACATCTAGGAGATGATTGAAGTGGAGAATTTAATCACGCACATGTGGAAATGAGTCATCTGCATGTAGTCTACTTGTAGCCACAATCTCTAAACATATGGGATTTATCCGCCTGTGTGAGACGTCAAGTTTAAAACTGGCCCTCTTATTGCTTTCCTTTCAGCTTAGTTATATACCAAAGACCTTGTAAAAACAAAGAACTGCAGATGGACACACAAAGCTGGAGTAACTCAGCGGGTCAGGCAGCATCTCTGGAGGTGTTAGTTTTGGGTCGAGACCTTCCTTCTGACTATGACCCCGCGTGACTTCTTCCGTCTGAAGAAGGGTCTCGCCCCAAAAGGTCACCTATTCCTTTTCTCCAGAGATGCTGCCTGTCCCACTGAGTTTCTCTAGCTTTTTGTGTCTTTCTTCAGTTTAAACAAGCATCTGCTTGTTCCTTCACAAGAACTGCAGACGCTGGTTAAAACCAAAATCCCTGGTTTAGTATTTAATACTATGCTTCAAAAAATGCATTCCACTTGGTACACTATTTCCCTTGCTTTCCAATCTTGAAATTGATTTATTGTTGAGCTGCCATCCTTAATCCATCCCCTCAACCCCTCTCCCGAGGTGTTTGCTTTGGATTTGGACATTGTTTAGCAATTCTCTCACCGTTTTAATGCTAAATTCCCTCTCCCTCTCCAACCCTCCACAAATGCTAGTCTTTTCCCCTGAATAAATGATATTTATATTTTTGTCGAGGAATGTTTTTGCTCTGCAGGTTGATTTCTCATTCTGCTTCTATTGATTTCACTAAGCACCGCTAATGGCCTTGTTAATAGGCGTTGGTCTCTGTTGGTGCCTTGCCATAAGGGGCTCACTCCAAGCTGCGGCTGATCCATTAGGAGTGATGTTGTGTCTCCATTAACTATAGGACGATCTACGCGTGAACTTGTCTCCCAGATGGCACAATCACCAGAGGTTTTCATGTATGAAACATATAATGTAGAATGTTCGCTGCATGCCGTTGCCTTGGAAACTACAGTCTTGTTTCCCACTGTAATCCATCATTAAAGATTTTTATTTGTGCAAGTTGGAAGCGCGCTGTAGTTGGTAAAACCATGCTCTTAAACTACATTAAAAGCCTGGGTTAGTTGACAGTTAAGATCATAAGTGATAGGAGCAGAATCAGGCTATTCGATCCATCAAGTCTACTCCACCATTCAATCATGGCTGATCTATCTATCTCTATTAGAATCCAACCCCATTCTCCTGCCTTCTCCCCATATCCCCTGACACCCGTACTAATCAAGAATCTATCTATCTCTGCATTAAAAATATCCATTGTTGGGAAATTGTTTGTCACTGTTTTAAATTTCCACATTCCCCAAACACGACTCTACAATGTTCAGGTGCAGGTTGGCAGGTGTGAAGCCCATAGATAAAAATACCCCGACATAGTTTCATTTACTTCCATCTGCTTTTTCAAATAGAATCACGGAGTCGTACAGCATGGAAACATACTCTTCGGCCCAACTTGTCCGTGGCAACCCAAGTGCCCCATCCATGTTTATCTCGTTTGCCAACATTTGGCTTATATCCCTCAAAACCTTTCCTATCCATGTACCTGTCTAAATGCATTTTAAACATTGTTATTGTACGTGCCTCAACTACTTCCTCTGGCAAAGTTAGACACAAAATGCTGGAGTCACTCAGCAGGTCAGGCAGCATCTCCGGAGGAAATTTTCTCCAAAGATCTTTAATATAAGCCAGTGTCTGCATTTATTTATTACTTCCTCTGGCAGCTTGTTTCATAAATCCACCTCCCTCAGTGAAAAAAGTTGCCCCTCAGCTTCCTAATAAATCTCTCCCCTTAAATCTAAACCCTCTAGTTCTTGATTCCTCTACCCTGTGAAAAAGACTCGATGCATTCACCTGTGCATTCACCCATTCTCGATGCATTCACCTGGTCCATTCTCCTCACAATTTAATGCACCGCCATAAAATCACCCCTCGGCCTCCTGCGCTTCAAGGTATAAAGTCTTAGTCTACCCACCTTCCCCTGGCTCAGTCTCGCATCCTGGCCACATCCTTGTAAATCTGCTCTCAACCCTTTCCAGCTTAATGGCATCTCTAACCAAGCAGGTCAAATTAACCATGGGAAACACATAGAGGAAATGTCACAGGTGTTTTTCTTTACAGAAAAGCCAGTAAAAAGACACAGTTGGTCTTCATGAAACTTCACAACCTCAAATAAGCTCTGAACTACAATAGACTTATTATTATTATTATTATTATTGCACTACTATCGTTTGTTTTTTGTGTGTACGTATGTGTATTTGTAAGTATGTGTATATACACACACACACTGAACTTTTTTTTCTCTTTTGTTTATTATATTTAGTGTACTATGTTTACATATTCTGTTGTGCTGCAGGAAGTAACAATTTCATGGTTCTATCTGGGACATATGACAATAAAACGCTCTTCGTCAAGCTGGCTATTGTATTGCTCAGAGATAATTCCTCCCTGGGTGGAAACCAAGAGTTAGTGCTGAGATGTCATTACTGTATCTGTCTGTGTAAAGGAGTGCAGTCACGAGGCGTGTGGGGAACCATCTAGACAATAGACAATAGACAATAAGTGGAGGAGTAGGCCATTCGGCCCTTCGAGCCAGCACCGCCATTCAATGTGATCATGGCTGATCATTCTCAATCAGTACCCCGTTCCCGCTTTCTCCCCATACCTCCTGACTCCACTATCCTTAAGAGCTCTATCTAGCTCTCTCTTGAATGTATTCAGAGAATTGGCCTCCACTGCCCTCTGAGGCAGAGAATTCCACAGATTCACAACTCTCTGACTGAAAAAGTTTTTCTTCATCTCTGTTCTAAATGAACTACCCCTTATTCTCAAACTGTGGCCCCTGGTTCTGGACTCCTCCAACATTGGGAACATGTTTCCTGCCTCTAATGTGTCCAACCCCTTAATAATCTTGTACGTTTCGATAAGATCCCCTCTCATCCTTCTAAATTCCAGTGTATACAAGCCTAGTCGCTCCAGTCTTTCAACATATGACAGTCCCGCCATTCCGGGAATTAACCTAGTAAACCTACGCTGCACGCCCTCAATAGCAAGAATATCCTTCCTCAACAAAGTGCTGGAGTAACTCTGAGGTCAGGCAGCATCTCTGGAGATCATGGATAGGTGATGTTACGTGTCTGAAGAAGGGTGTTGAGCCGAATCCCCTATCCGTGTTCTCCAGAGATGCGGCCTGACCCGCTGAGTTACTCAAGCACTTTATGTCCTTTTGTGTATTAATCAGCATCCGCAGATCTTTGTTTCTACTTTCTAACCGTCGGCGTAAGTTGTAGCTGCAGACGGACCATGTACTAGTACTTAAAGAGCATCCTTCTTTCTCTTCACCAGTTCGCACCATGTCTCAGATGATTGGGGGTAAATGTTGCCGTCTTTGGCAAATATTTGATCGCTGCTTGTTTTGACATGAAGGTTGATGATTTGAGGGAATGGGGTTTGTGTCATGAGTTGTAAATGCCATTTAAATGGTGCCCTTGATCCCTCACAGTGAACACCTCTTTGTTGATGTTACTTTAGTTCCAGGCGCTGGCAGGCTCAATGACTTCTCTTGGCTGGATCTTGCATTATTAAGAAGACGATTCTCCTTTCCCCAGTTCCCCTTCTTACATATTTACATAGAAAGTCTTTTAAAATGACCCCAAAGGTGAGCCTCTGTTCTTGTTCACAAATTGTGCCTTGTGGATGGTTGTAGCCACTCTCCTGTCTTTACTGTTGGAGCTCATTACGTGGAGAGCTTTGTGGTTGACTTGTAGCTTCACAGTTCTCTGCGCAAGTGTCTCGTTGAATTGCTCCCATTATCTCCAACCCTGTCACGTGTTTGAAGGTTTGGAAGTGCCTTCCAGTCACATCTGAGCTGCTGCCTTGCTCCATCCACCATGTCCTGCTCCTGCCTGAGTGGGCGGAGTAGCTGCCATTGCAGCCTGTAGCTGTGAGTGGACTGTAATCAGCTTCGGCCCCAGCAAGCTGAGCTGGAGGGAGCACCACTTTTAGCCATTGAGGTTTTCCATTAAATAATTGCTAGATTGCACAATGTGAATAAGAGGTTTCTTCATGGGGTTGAGATCTGAAATGCACTCCCTTTGAGAGCAAGAATTCTCTTCCTCAGACTTTCCAAATTATTATCTAAAGAACACATAACAGTACAGCACAGGCCCTTCAGCCCACAATGTCTGTGCTGAACATGATGCCTTGCTTAATTAATCTCCTCTGCCTGTATGCGATCTATATCTCCCCATTTCTTGCATATTCATGTGCCTATCCAAAAGCTTTTTAAATGCCACAATCATACCTGCCTCCACTACCACCCCAGCAGCACATTCGGACACCCACCACTCTCTGAGCAAAATAAACGCCCTGCACATCTCCTTTAAACCTTGCCTCTCTCACCTTAAAGCTCTGGCCTCTATGACATTGCCACCCTGGAGAAATGTTCTGATCGTCCACCCTCTCAATGTTAAAACCTTCTATCAGGTCTCCCCTCAGCCTCCAACAATCCGTTTGTCCAATCTCTAGCCAATACCTTCTAATCCAAACAATGTTCCGGAGAGGGGGGTCTCAAACCGAAACGTCTCCCATTCATTCTCTCCAGAGATCTGGATACTTGGTGTTACTCCTCTCACTTGGCACACTTGTGTTGTAACCTAGTGATGTGATCTTTAATCAAAGTTGTCATTCCTCACCCAGGTTTACAAGCCCAGCGGCCCAGACGGCAGTGCAGGGAGAGGGCAGCGGATTCATCTCCAGCTCTGGGACACAGCTGGCCAGGAGAGGTGGGCATTTATCCTGCAAATCATTTATTCATGCAGCACGAGTTAAGATTTATAGGGATGAGTATTTAACTTCTAACATTGAAATGCCACTTTGTTTTCCAGCTGCACAGATGGGCACAGGCCTGTCCTCATTTGATATATGACTGGGCAAAGAAACAAGAGTTAGGAGAGTTAATTATTTATTTGTACCAGCAATGGATTAATGAAATTCTTACTTGCTACAGCTTTACAGCCCTATTAAGGCAAAAACACAAATAAATATACAGTAATTAATAATACAAGAAATTAATAATCAGTAATACTAGGTAACCAGACGATTGTAGAGCCAAACTGGAGTACGTCGCACAACAAAACAAAGTCCGTAGTAGGTCCTAGTTGCTGCGTCAGTGTTGTGCAATGTTGGTCCGTAAGGGACCAAGGGACCCCATTAATGTGTAGGAAGGAACTGCAGATGCTGGTTTAAACCGACGATAGACACAAAAAGCCGGAGTAACTCAGCGGGACAGGCAGCATCTCTGGAGAGAAGGAATGGGTGATGTTTCGGGTTGAGACTGTCTGAAGAAGGGTCTTGGCCCGAAACATCACCCCATCCTTCTCTCCAAAGATGCTGCCTGTCCCATTGAGTCACTCCAGCTTTTTGTGTCTATCTTCGGGACCCCATTAACTTCTGCCAAATGTGTCTCTTTTTACAGATTGAAAGAAGCTTTCACTGTCTGTCCCCTGATTACTGTCACAGTCGGCAGTCCCTTTGATCCTTGTGTTCAGAGTGCTGATACTCTCCCAGTCTTTAGGCTTCCCTGACATTTTTTTGTGGCACGTTTATCCTTTTGATTGAGTGCGGATTTTAACTTAGCTGTAGTTAGGAGCACGTTTTCTTCTTTTGGGGTTTTGTGTCTTAAAGGGACATGTATTTGTTGCAAATTATTTCATGGAGTCATAGGAAGATACGTTATGGAAAAAAACACTTTGGCCCACTGAGATGCACTGACTGCCAACCACTCATTTATATATTCCTGCATTAATTATGAATTATAGTAAGTCCTCTATCAGCTGACCTACTATCCATAAATCTACGTATCCATATATAACTCTGAAAGTGGCATCACAGGTGAACGGAGTGGTGAAGAGGGTGTTTGGCATACTTGCCTTCATCAGTTAGGGTACTGAGTACAGGAGGTGGGACGTTATGTTGCAGTTGTACAAGACATTGGTGAGGCCGCACTTAGCAAGTATTGTCTTCAGTTTTGTTCATTCTGCTACAGGAAGGATGTCATTAAGCTGGAAAGGATGTAGAAAAGATTTACGAGGATGTTGTCAGGACCTGTGTGCCTTGGCTATAGGGAGAGGTTGGGCAGGCTAGGACTTTATTCTTGGTGTACAGGAAACTGAGGGGTGATCTTCAAAGGTCTTTTATTGTCACGTGTACCAATTAAGGTAGTGATAAGCAACAAGACACAATACTACAAACAAGTTAACATAAACATCCGCCACATCAGATTCCCCACATTCCTCACTGTGATGGAAGGCAATAAAGTCTAATCTGCCTCCCTCTTATAAGTGTGTATAAAATCACAAGGGACACAAATAGGGTGCATTCACATAGTCCTTTCCCCCAGGGTTGGGAAATGAAGCATGAGAGGTCATAGGGTTTAAGTGAGAGGGGAAAGATATAAAAGGAAATTGAAGGGCACCTTTTTAATTTAGGGCGTGGGGAAGAGAGTGGAAGTTTTGTTGCCTCCATCACAGTGAGGGGGTGTTTGGAGTCACTGTGATGGACGTTTGTGTTGGGGTTATGTGTCTTGTGTTCTTTTTTTCTATGACTGCTATGTAGTTTCGTTCGGTACTTCGGTACCGAACGACAAATAAAGCTCTGTTATACTGTTATACTGTTATATGGAACGAGTTGCCAGAGGATATGGTTGAGGCAGATACAATAACATTTGAACAGTTACATGGATAGGAAAGTTTCTAAAGATTTGGTCAAGCATGGGCAAATGGGATTGTCCTAGATGGGCATCTTGGTACACATAGAGGAGTTGGGCTTAGGCCAGTTTCCGTGCTGGTGGTAATGATTCATTACCACCTTTAGCCTCCAACTATTCATTAAGCCCAAAGCACAAGATGAAGTCGTAATCAGGTTCCTAAAGGCATTTCCCACTCTCACTTGGATTTTGTTTTGCTCCTATAATATAATTTATAATTGTCTTAATTGAATATTCAGCTTTTACTGTCTTGATATAGAAATGACTGAAAGGTTTGGACTGGAGTCTGGTTCCACCAGGGGTGGGGGGATGGTCCCTCACACTATTTGCTGTAGCCATTGTCTGTACAACTACTTGAGTTTAGAAAGTTCCTGGTGAAGGGACCATTGTTATTGAGCAGGAGGTAGGAAAGACTGCTAGGGAGGGGAGCAGGCGTTATTGTAAGGGAGTGTGGGGCTGAGCAAAATGTGATTAAGGTGGGGAAAGACGTCCAGACCATAGTTGTCACCGTGTTGGTAATCTTGAACTCTGTCAACTCCAGCTCCCTGAGTCAGCAGCTCCTATTGCTTGATGGCCACATTTCTTTCACTTCTGGATCGGTATTTTCCAAACTTATAAAGGTTTTTCTCTGCCACCAGGTTCCGTAGCCTAACGACGGCTTTCTTCAGAGATGCTATGGGTTTCCTTTTGCTGTTTGACCTGACAAATGAGCAAAGTTTCCTCAACGTCAGAAACTGGATAAGTAAGTTTCGCTGGGGAATTATTTTCCTTTGTTTTTCAAGCTTGCATCTGTTTGCTTCAGCCTGAAACGTGTGTGTGTGTGTGTGTGTGTGTGCTTTCTTTGTGCTTTGACGTGGTTGACATATGCACTGGTTGTGTGTGTGTGTGTGTGTGTGTGTGTGCTTTCTTTGTGCTTTGACGTGGTTGACATATGCACTGGTTCATGTAGTGCATTAATGCTCTGTTAGATTGGAGATATCTAGACTTTTGATCCAATGTCCTTGTAACTTGGTCAACAGCAGCATAGATAAATGTCTATTCACCTTCTTGGCCACTGAAGTTTGTGGGAATGGAGGATTTAAACCATGTGTAGCTATCAGTACAAAGTGGATAGGATGGACACAAGGAAAATCTTTGCATTCCATACTTTTTTATTTTAGCCTTAATTTACCACTGCCTGTTGGTCGAGAGACAGATATTTAGCAATACATTCTCTTGGAAGTGATTGGGCTTTTCCCCATTGGGTCCCACGTTGAAAAGACGTCTGTTCATTTACCTCCGCTGATCTTGTCTGAGCCACAGTTTATTTTTTTGCATGGAGTTGCTCCTGTATTTAGTGGAAGCAAGGAGCTGCAGATGCTAGTTTCCACAAAAGGTCACAAAGTGCTGGAGTAGCACCTGTCCCTATACCTCCTCGCTCGACTCTGTCCAGGGACCCCGGCAGTCCTTTCAGGTTAGGCGGAGGTTCACTTGCACCTCCTCCAACCTCATTTACTGTATCCATTTGTCTAGATGTGGACTCTTAAACATCGGCGAAACCCCAAATGTAAACTGGGCGATCGTTTCGGTGAACACCTTCGCTCAGTCTGCCTGAACCTACCTGATCTCCTGGTTGCTAAACACTTTAATTCTCCTTCCCATTCCCACACCGACCTTTCTGTCCTAGGTCTCCTCCATTGTCAGAGTGAGGCTAAACGCAAATTGGAGGAACAGCATCTCATATTTCACTTGGGCAGCTTACAGCCCAGTGGTATGAATATTGATTTCTCTCACTTCAAGTAACCCTGGCATTCCCTCTCTCTCTATCCCTCCCCTACCCAAGCCGCACCAGCTTCTTGTTTTCACCCAACAAACAGCTAACGATGACCTGTTTCCTTTATCATTGTTACTTTTTTAGCAAATCTTTCATTCATTGTTCTTTATCTCTCTACATCATTGTCTATATATCTCTCGTTTCCCTTATCCCTAAGTAGTCTGAAGAAGGGTCTCGACCCGAAACGTCACCCATTCCTTCTCTCCAGAGATGCTGCCTGTCCCGCTGAGTTACTCCAGCGTTTTGAGTCTATCACTGTTTTATTTCTTTAGCTCCCTCCACCTCCACGGCAAAATGATCATGTCATTTTCTCCAGTATTCTTGCACTGTCAGGATTTATTTAATGTCTGATAAAAATGAAACTGATTTTAATAACACAAACCATCTTTAATTACTTGGCTGACCTCATGGACATATTGAGAGATTACACAAGTACTGAGAATGAAAGCATCTTCACCTGGATGTTGATATGATGTGGAATTGTTAAAAAAATCCTCTTGTGTTTTATTGTCAGTATTTTAATCATTTTACTTTAATCTCTGGCTGCATTTCTTGCTGTGATGGTGCTCCTGCCATCTTCATTGTTAAACACTCCAAAGACGTACAGGTTTGTAGGTTAATTGGCTTGGTATAAATGTAAATTGTCCCCAGCGTGTGTAGGATAGAGTTAATGTGCGGGGATTGCTGGTCAGTGCAGACTCGGTGGGCCGAAGGGCCTGTTTCCGCGCTGTATCTCTAAACTAAAAGATGCTTATCCCAAGCCCCCATCCCAGCTTCACCAGTAGTGTTTCTCAGCTATGTTGTATGTACTTTGTACAGGGGAGCTGGAGTGTTGCCAGGATTACAGACATTTCAGTATTTTACTGTACAAGGAAGCCCGAGACAATTAGGGATTTTAGAGTTTGTTCATAGCTGATTTAAATGTATTATTCGCTGAGTTTATCTGACCTGTGGTGAGCACACTGATAAAATGTATGCCAAGTGCAGTAATTAGTTTCTGTTAGATTTTTCATGTTTGCCATAAATTTAGTTGGGTTTTTTCCCCCTGCATTTCATGAATAAAATATGTAGAAAGCAAAGAACCTGCAACATTGAAAAGATTTGAATGGGGCTGCAGCATTCAGTGTCTGTGTTGTGTGGATCCCCCACAGAAAGCCCAGGCATTTTTTTTTTTCATTTCATTTCATATATACAGCGCGGAAACAGGCCTTTTCGGCCCACCAAGTCCGCGCCGCCCAGCGATCCCCGCACACTAACACTATTTACACTATCCTACACACACTAGGGACAATTTTTACATTTACCCAGTCAATTAACCTACATACCTGTACGTCTTTGGAGTGTGGGAGGAAACCGAAGATCTCGGAGAAAACCCACGCAGGTCACGGGGAGAACGTACAAACTCCTTACAGTACAGCACTCGTAGTCAGGATCGAACCCGAGTCTCCGGCGCTGCATTCGCTGTAAAGCAGCAACTCTACCGCTGCGCTACCCGGTCCCATGTGTTGGTCCCATGCTCTTGCCCCTTGCACCTGTGGTGGAAGAGGTTCAGAAGTTTCAATCTGAGTCAGTTTCAATGCAAGCCCCATGTAGGGTTTAAAAACAGGACACTTCTAAAAAGGATTACTTGTGAACCGTAGAGAGTCCCACACACCAGCCACTGGCTAGGGTACAGCTTGAATAGAGAAAGTGAAGACTCCATAAATCTTATTCGTCTTGACTGTTCCACAGGTGGCAAAGTGGAATACACTGGGATTTCACTTTGCACAAAGCCCTAGACAGAGTGGATGAGAGGATGTTTCCAGTAGTGGGAGAGTCTAGGACCAGAGGACATAGCCTCAGAATAAAAGGATGTACCTTTTAGATTGGAGATGAGGAGTAATTTTTTTAGCCAGAGGGTGGTGTATCTGTGGAATTCATTGCCACAAATAGCCGTGAAGGCCTAGTCATTGAGTATTTTTAAAGCAGAGATTGATAGGTTCTTGATTAGTACAGGTGTCAGAGGTTAGAGGAGAAGGCAGGAAAATGGGGTTAGGAGGGAGAGATAGATCAGCCATGATTGAATGGCAGAGAAGACGATGGGCCGAATGACCTAATTCTACACCTATGTCATGATATGGAGGAATGTGGATTGCATGCAGATAGAGAGGATTAGTTTAAGTTGGCCTGTTCCTGTGCTGTACTGTTCTATGTTCTATGCTTTAGATCATTATGATGGGACTCTTTAAGGCAGTAACTGACAGATTTATGATTAGTAAGCGTATCAAGGGTTATGAGAAGATGGGAGAATAGACAATAGACAATAGGTGTTGGAATAGGCCATTCGGCCCTTCGAGCCAGCACCACCATTCAATGTGATCATGATTGATCATTCACAATCAGTACCCTGTTCCTGCCTTCTCTCCGTACCCCGACTCTGAATAGGGTTGAGAGGGAAACATAGACCAGCCATGATGGAATGGCGGAGTAGACTTATCATTCATATCATATCATATCATATATATACAGCCGGAAACAGGCCTTTTCGGCCCTCCAAGTCTGTGCCGCCCAGCGATCCCCGTACATTAACACTATCCTACACCCACTAGGGACAATTTTTACATTTACCCAGCCAATTTACCTACATACCTGTACGTCTTTGGAGTGTGGGAGGAAACCGAAGATCTCGGAGAAAACCCACGCAGGTCACGGGGAGAACGTACAAACTCCTTACAGTGCAGCACCCGTAGTCAGGATCGAACCTGAGTCTCCGGCGCTGCATTCGCTGTAAAGCAGCAACTCTACCGCTGCGCTACCGTGCCTAATTCTGCTCCTATGTCTTCTGATCCTATGAAATTTCACAAACCAGCTCTGGAGTGATGGTGCAAATCTCTTGCTGATGTACAGTTAACTTTCAAATATACTCACTTCACCTTTTTACTTTAGGAAGGAGAAGGGAAATATTTTTAAGCCACTGTGGTGCTGGTGTAAGAAAACACTTTTTCCAGAATTTAGTATTTTTGATGGGAGAGCATAAACCATGGGAAGGAGATTGATGCAGGAGTTCCCTGTGTGTATCTGTCCTCTCACATGATGGGTAATCTGAGGGAGGATAATGTATCCCTTTTGACTGCTGTGTTATCCTTTATAGTTTCTCTCTTTTATAAATGTGTTTCTAGGTCAGCTTCAGATGCACGCATATTGTGAAAACCCAGACATTGTATTATGCGGCAATAAGTGTGATTTAGAGGATCAGAGGGCTGTAAAAGAAGAGGATGCCAGAGAGTTGGCAGACAAATACGGGTGAGTGATATCTTCCCAACCAGTAAAGTATGTATGTTTAGCGACGTCCTTGAATTCCATCTAAATTTTGCTGGCTATGTACCTAGAAAACGGTCTCTATTGCGATTTTCCATAATGCAAAATCGTGTCATCTGCATGTGTTGTCAAGAAAAGCGATTTGATAAGAAAATCTTGCATTTATTTATTTTTACATACAAACTTTATTAGAGTGAATTGTATTCTGTATCTCAAATTTCTGGGTAGTCATTTGTGAAATTTGTATGGGCGATTTTCCGTTACCCGAGTGGTCTCAACTCTAGAGTTGCCCATTTCGTGGAAGAAAATCACCCAGTTATGTGTTCAGTAAGACAGTAAACGTCAACCTTCAATGTAGCTGCAATGTGAACAGTGCTTTCTTGACATTGGAAACACTCTCTCTGCTGTGCTGCTGTCTTGAGCTGGGTGGCTTTCACTGGTCACTGGGGCTGGTGAGAGTGTACTAAACCTCATGCCTTTCAGAGCTGGTTGGAAGATCTTTCTTGAATTTCTTTTCTTGTTTGCTTAATTACATGAATTGGGATATACACAGCATGTCTCATCAGTGGAGTCTGTTACTCAATAATGTAAATATCACAGCTTCCACATGCAATGTTTTTCTTAATTAAATGCATTTTGAATACAGTGACCATAACAGAGACTATCAAGATTTCAAGATCAATTTATTGTCACGTGTACCAATTAAGGTACAGTGAAATTTGAGTTGCCATACAGCCATACTAAGTATAAAGCACCAAGACACACAGCCACATAACATACAGTTTAACATAAACATCCACCACAGCGGATTCCCCATTCCTCACTGTGATGGAAGGTAATAAAGTTCAATCATCTTCCACTTTGTTCACCCGCGGTCAGAGCTGTTGAACCATCGGCAGTCGCCGCTGCCGACTGTACGAGGCCCTCGCGTTGGGATGATCGAAACTCCCCGCGTTGGGACGGTTGAGACACTCTCCGCAGCATGGAGGTCCCGAGTCGACCTCTTCTTACCAGAGACCGTGGGCTTCTCGATGTTAAAGTCCACAGGCTCCGCGGTAGGAGCTCTCCAAAGTTGATCCTCGGCAAAGGATCGCAAACTCCACGATGTTAAAGTCCGCGCTGTGCATGAAGCGCCGGGCCGGTCGGTCTCCAGGAAAGACCGGCAACTCTTCGATGTTAGGCCACAGTGGGGATGGAAATACGATACGGAGAAAAATCACATCTCCATCGAGGTAAGCGATTGAAATAAAGCTTCCTCAATTCCCCCCCCCCCACATAAAACAAACCAAGGAACACTAAAACATACTTTTAACACATACTTAAAATTTAAAAAAAACAGCAGAAAGGACAGACAGTCTGTTGGTGAGGCAGCCAGTGCAGGAGGCACCACCTGGTATCGCACAGTAGAGCACAGGAACGGGCCCTTTGCCAAACATGATGTTAAATTAAACAAATCCTTCTTGCACTTGATTCATACTCTCTATTCCCTGCTTAACCATGTGCCTGTCTGAAAGCCTCTTCAATGACACTGTTGTATGCCTCCTCCAATTCTGGGCAGATGCCATGTTGAGGGTGGTGGCAGTGAGGGTGTACTGTTGAGCTGTATTGACCTGATGAGTGTGCTGATCCATTGTGTGGTCATTTGGTGATGTTGAGTTGAGTCCCACCACTTTCCCACAGGAAGAAAACTTCGATTGTTGGTTCTCTTGTTGGTCGGGGAGATTTCATAATTTGTTTCCTGGAAAGGGAACAATAATTTTTTTGGGGGGGGGAGGGGGGAGCAGGTGAGGATTTTGGGTGTTAAGGGAATCGAGGGACATTGGATTAATAGAGTAGTTAAGCTGAGATAAGGGATCAGTCGCAGTGATTTCTATTGGGAAGCAAGAGGAACCAAACAATTTGTCCTTCTGTTTCCAATCTTCCTGCATCTCAAAAGGCCACATAAGATATTTTTGTTTAATGGATCGATGTTGCAGGGTGTCTACGTACTGTGGTCAGTTAAATTTAGTGATCTGAATGTTGGGCTTGACTGGAATGAGCCTCAGGAGCCTCAATTTATCACAGTAACATTGCATGATCTGGAAACACTTGAAAGTGGCATCTGTTCCAGTCTCATCGATCTGAATATTGAATCAAAGCTTCAGCATTAAGTTCTTAGTTGGGTGAATTTGAAGAGATTCATTAACAATGAAAATTTGGAAAGCTGAAGAAAAGTTGTTTCAACATAATGGAGCAATAGAGATTGAGCTGATTGAGGTAATTGAGCAGTAATTTGCTGGACTTTTTTAAATGGGTCCATTTATTCTTTTGAGGGTTTACATATCAGCTGGGTAAATGTCTCTTCTTTTCCAACATTTTCTTTTGAAATCAATGTTGCTAAATGTTCTCCCCCGTATGTTTGCTTCTGCTGTCTGATCGAGTTTTGCAGGTGGTGTTTGTGTGTGTGTAGGTGTGTGGCTACTTCATCTGTTAATGTTATTGTCACAATGTTGTTTCCAAGAGCTGTTACTTTGGGATGTTTGCAACACACATTCCTGTGGAATATCGGGTTTAGTTGGAAACCTTTTCCCAGTGACAGTGGAGGAGCGCTTCCGTTCAATCAAGCTAAAATATTCAGGCAAAAGGCAAAGGAGGAATTAAGAAAAACTTCATTTATAAAAGTAATACTTGCCTCAAAAAATGGGGACCACCATCAACTTGAGTGTGTTTATCAGTCTGGCATTTGGGTCAGGGAGAAGGTAACTTAACAAATGCTTCAAATTCTCCCTTGTTGAAAATGGGACTACAGATATTTAATGATTGGCAAACAGTCTTCGCATTGCAAACTTAATTTCCTTGCGATTTAGGAGCACGTAAGAGCTGTGCTGGATGGTTGCTGCAGTGTTGTGAGTCAACAGCTGTTCTGTCGACAAGATGTACGGTCGTGGATAAAAGGACACCGTGTAGTGGGAGGGGATTGAGTGGGAGAGCTGCCTGCAAGGGTTGGGTGTATGGGAGATGCATGGGGCAAGTAGCTGGGGATCGTTGGGGCAGATGGTATGGGGAGTGATGTTTGATGCCTTGGGTGATCAGAATTGGGGTGGTGTTTGGTGATGTAGGAAAGTGGGGAACTGAGAGGAAAAATCATTCCAACCCAATACTGTGTTTGAAGGCGTGGGTGTGACGAGAGTGCTCAATGACATAAGATGTATTAGTCGAATTTCCCTGAGGCTTTCCAAAAGAAAGATTGTATGGGGAACAGTCATCCAATGCTTGACTGACACAGATATTGCATCAGGCATGACTGTATGAATCATGTGCAGAAATGCCCAGTGTAATCCTGCGGTGTTCAATCCAGTAAAAGTCACAAATGTTTTCTGCTCCAGGAAAAAAATAGATTTGTCAAATGTATTGGAGAAAGAATAAGCAATGCATCTGAATTTCGAGGCAATAACTTTGTTTCTTTGGAACTTAGCACCAGCCTGCTGATAAGGTTTGATTTGTGAAGTCCATACGTAGTATCAAGCTGCAAACCAGAGTGAAAACAGAGTGATTATTGTTAACAGCAGACTGAGTTGTATGTCAACTTTTGGCGTTGATTATTCCATCTCAGTTTAGCTGGATTTGTAAAGTCCTATAATTTGAGACACTCTGAAGAGGCTTTGTTGGGGAGAAGCTGAAGCCATGAATGCAGGAGGCAAAATTAGCAGTAACCTTACAGAATTTATTGAAGCATGAATTGGCTCTACCATAACTAAACTCTTTCCAACCTGTGTCTCTGAATAAATTCACTGAGCCAAAGTTAGTCACAAATTCCATGTGCTCTTATTGAGCAAGGTAGATAAATAACTGGCTGTAGGAATGTTAAAACATAGAACAGTACAGGAACAGGCCCATCAGCCCACAATGTCAATGCTGAACATGTCATGTTGAACTAATCTCCTCAGTCTGCATGATATACGTATCCATACATTCCCTGCATGTTCATGTGCTCATCTAAAAGCCTATTAAATGCCACCCACGAATCGCGATGTAAACCAAAAATCTGCACATCTCCTTTAAATTTTGCTAGGCCCTCTAGTCTTTGAAGGTGTCTATTTTTCTTATTGCATTCTGATTATACCAAGTTCGAGAAGAATTTAAAAACTTTTTGTGATACCGTCTATTTCCAAATGGGTTCATTTTCTGAGTGAGGAATTGTTTGTTGCATGTTAAATCAGTGCATTATTAAGCGATTTCTCTCGCTGTTGCCAGGTTTCTCAGTCCCTAAGCCGCCTGCAGTTTTCCTTTTGCTATTGATTACTAATCCTGTGTTCCGCATCCTATGCATATCATCCATCGTACGTGGCAGAGAAATTAACTGTCTTTTTACTGAGCTACCGTTACAGGTAGTTGACCTTTCTTTGGCTCGATATGGGCAGTCATGGCTGGTTGTCTGAAATTGTTAACTTTCAGCGTTGAATTTTCAGGGCTGAACTCTGCCTGGTCAGCAGTGAGAGGCCATACCTTGAGCTTCAAGGACCAGTGCAGGATGCCAAAAACAGAGTGGGAATGGGGTGTAGTGTTCAAGTTACATAGCCTGTAACATCAGGCTTACCCTTGAAGAAGTAACTTGTTCAAATAGACTTCAGTAAGGTCTTTGATAAGGTTCTGCTTGCTAGGCAACTTTTTCACACAGAGGGTGGCGGTTATATGGAACGAGCTGTCAGAGGAGGTACAGTGCCCTCCATAATGTTTGGGACAAAGGCCCATCATTTATTTATTTGCCTCTATACTCCACAATTTGAGATTTGTAATAGAAAAAATCACATGTGGTTAAAGTGCACATTGTCAGATTTTATTAGAGGGTATTTTTATACATTTTGGTTCCACCATGTAGAAATTACAGCTGTGTTTAGCTTGGCGACGAGATTCTTTATACCACTGAGGATAATTGGGGCTTCGGAGTTATATCTCTTTAGAAAGATTGTTCTTTTGACACTGCAGTGTTTCTTAGTGTATTGAAATGGTAGCTTGTGCACAGAGGTAGGGCCACATTAAGCTGGGTTTCATTTCAGCCAAACATTTTGTAGGTGTGTCCTCCAGGGAAATGTGTTTCACCCTGTAGAGCCAGACCTCATATGATGCAAAACCCTCAGAGTTTGAATGGAATCAGATGGTATTGCTTTATAGAAATGTGCATAACCATGTAAAGAGGTAAAGATGAGGAAGTGAAGAAAAGTAGTATATGATCAGACCCCCTCTAAAAAAAGAGCAAGTGCATTGATTCTGAGGAGGAAAGGAACAGGGAAGGAGGGGTCAACCTATCCAGAAGATGAACCAGAGGGTTGGTGAGGATTTGCCTGTTCTCTGCTCTCCACTACAGCTTGTGGGTGAGCAGTTTGTAGGCCTGGGTGAATACAGTTTCACTGCTGCTTGCTGGGGGTTAACTTTAAATTGATTGTCTGTCGGTGCTGATGTGAGATTACTAAATAACCTTACATGTGTGTGCGGGAGTTCACTTGGAGATAATTTGTTATTGTGACAGAAGCATAGTGCAGGCAGAGAAACAGCAGCTTATGAAATCTGAAGGTGAAAATTGTTGCCAGCACCTTTTGTTTTAATATTTAATATATATTTCCATATTGGCATAAATTAGCCACAGTCGATGACCCCAATTAACACAACCAATGCAAGTGTCAGCTCCAAATGGAAGGTTTGTGGATAGATTCTTGTCAATTATTTGGGAACATTTCAGAACCTTTTTCCTCAACAGTCACCAAGGATAGAAGCATCCATTTGGTGCCAGTGATGCAGTGGTTAGTGCTGTTAAAACAGCTCCAATCCTGAGCTTGTGCCCCATCAGTGTGTAAACGCCCTCTGACTGCATCGGCTTCATCCAGTTGCTCCGGTTTCTTCCCCTATCCCAAAGACGAGCTGGTAGTATAATTGGCCACTGTAAATTGCCCTGAGTGCAGGTGGATGGCAGAAGAATAGGCGAGGGGGAACTCAACAACCTTCATGTTCTTCTCTTGAGTAAATGCAGATGAAAGTATTCATTGACGACCTCGCCCTTTTCCCATGGTTTTACATGCGTAAAGGGACATAATCTCCCCCTATCTACACTTTTGCTCTTAATATACATAGAATCTTTTAGGATTCTCTTATCTACCAGGGATATCTCTTTCCTATTTGTTGCCCTCATAATTTCAAGTGTATCCTACATCCCTTGTGTACCTCAAGGGATTTGCTTCATCCCTGTGCTTAAAAACCTGCCATTTGTCGCCACCTTTTTCCTGACCAGAACCTTCATATCTCTCATCAGTCAGGTTTTCTTGTCAGTCTCGCCTTTCACTCAAACGGATACAAGCATCCTGAATTAATTCTAGATAGACAAAAAATGCTGGAGTAACTCGGCGGGCGGGACAGGTATCATCTTTGGAGAGAACTAATGGGTGATGTTTCGAGTTGAGACTCTTCTTCAGACATATTCCATCTCTCTTTTCCACGGATGCAGCTTTACCTGTTGAGCATTTACAGTATCTAGATTTTTTTGATTTTCATTCCCGTGGATGGATTCATGTTTTGGTGCTGATCAGAAACGTTAAACCTGATTGCATGTTGACAATGTGGATCAATTTGTGGTTTGGGGTTAATATCAGAAACACTGTTGATCATTGCCATATATGTGTATTTGTGCACTGTCCTGTTGTCAATAGTTTAATGTAAGTAGTTAGCATATTTCCATATATGTTTATCTCTAGCAAATAGCTTGCCTTTTTTTCACAGCCTACCCTACTTTGAAACAAGTGCAGCAACAGCGTCCAACGTGAACAAGGTTGTGGAGACACTGTTGGAGCTCATCATGAAGCGCATGGAACGGTGCGTGGACAAATCGTGGATACCTGAAGGGGTTGTCCGGTCCAATGGCCAGAACTCCACTGAACATCTAAATGCAGAGGATCAAGACAAGGGCAAATGTGCTTGCTAGATCGATCTGTATGGAATTTGTCCCCCCCCCCTTTTTTTTTGTTGATCATTGACTTGAACATTTTTTGTTTCTTAGATGCATGCTGTCCACCAAACTAATATTTTGGTAAAATGAGAACAAAATGATTTACTTATTTGTGGACCATGTGCAACATTAAATGAAAGGGGTTGCCGATGCCTTATGTAAATTGATATGTACTCTTTGTTTCTACAGGAAGTCGGGTCAGGCTGACTCCCAGCAGTAGTTTTATTATGGGTTGGTGGAAAATCTCTCAAATGAATCGCAATCAAGCCACATTTGGCCACTGCATTTAATAGCTTTTATGAGTATGGACCAACAGCCAAAAATGCCCAATCTGTGCTTGTATAATCTAGGTTTTACATGGATCTCATTGATACATTGTGCATTTATGGTCTTTCCTCACCCCTCCTATTTTATAGTACCAGTGGGGCTTCTGAAAATCAAACATTCTCGCTTGCTCTTGGAATCATTATTTATGGCTTTGCTACTAATTCTTGGTGCTTGTGATTTGAGCAAAACAAAAATGTATTAGGCTTCATTTTATTTTTCTGAACCACTGTTAAACTTCCTTACAAGTATGTGCCTAAATGACTACTGGTGCATTGACAAGTTTTTACACTGGAGGGATGCCAAAAAGTTTAAAACCTGCCAAATACTTGATTGAAAGACTAGATTCTAAGTGATGTTGAGTTATGGAACGCTTGTCAAAAATATTATTTTGCCTTTTTGTTTAAAAAGAAAATAAACTTGGTTTGGTACATGTTGGGTAAATTGAAAGCAAGGTCAGTGTGCACTTTACCATGGCAAACCCAATGTGTTCTGCAGTTCAAAATTTCAGGAGTACTAAATTTCACTGCATTTAAAGATTCTAGAATGTAGATGTAATTAAATTTGATACAAATTATTGTATTTTTCTCAAATTTTATCTATTTACAATGTTTTAAAGTCATCATCTGAAAGTACTGTCAGGATATCCTTTCTAATAAAACAAAATTCCCTCAACTTTCTGTTTTGTTGTTCATAATGTTTAAAATTATATTGTTTCTTGAAATGGTGGTCTTCACATAATGGAAGCTGATTGGAGTGGAATTAAATAGGGAAATAGACGGGATGGTCTCTTGTTAGTAATCAGCCATGAGGTTGCTGGGATGAGTAGTCAGACTGCAATACTCTCCATCCAGTCACTAACTATCGCAAGTCAAATCTTTTATTGGTAAATTTCAGTGATGAAGTGATTGATTTGACAACTAAATGAACATTTATGTACCTCATGACAATATCTTCAGTTGCACCAGAAAAACATTTTATTAAATGAGTACATCTGTCAAAGAAGTGGTCAAATAGCTATGAGAGACAGAAATTCTTGACATAGTTATCTGCTAATCCATTACATTAATGGATTAATAGACATTTCCATTGCAAAATATTTGACCAATTGCTTTTTCTGAAATGGGTGGAAATTGAACTTAATATTTTTAAACACTGACGCAGTACCATATTTCAACAGAGAGTTTGCGTTAATTCCGTTGGCTCATTTAAAGGATCAATTAAAAGATGATTCATGGTGACTTCAGCATTTCTCAAGTGCTGGTCTAATTTGTCTACAATGTGCAGCGTTAATTGTGCACATTGTAGTCAAGTCAAGTCAATTTTATTTGTATAGCACATTTTAAAACAACCCACGTTGACCAAAGTGCTGTACATCACTTCAGGTACTAAGAAACAATAATAATATTATAATAATATGCCTTTATAGTCATTGTACGAACAGTATAACAATATTAGAAGTGCTACATCTGAAACAGTGCAACAGTGCAAATCTTTCAAAAACAATCGCGCAAACATAGGAACCAACACAACAAGTACCAATATCAATAAAATCCCAATAAAAACGAATAAATAATAAATGAGTTTTGCACCTAAGATGCTGTATATATATTTAAAAAGTGCAACGAAAGTGAGAGTCACATCAAGTCAAGTATTTCCATTCACAGTTCTTATGGCCCAGGGAAAGAAACTGTTTTTAAGTCGGTTTGTTCTGGCCCTTAGGCTCCTGTAGCGCCTCCCAGAGGGCAGGAGAGCAAACAGTTCATATCCTGGGTGTGTGCTGTCCTTAATTATATTTCTGGCCCTGTTTAGACAACGCGAGCTGGAGATGTCCTTCAGCCGATAATTTTCTCTGCTGCCTTAATAACCTTCTGGAGGACCTTGTGGTCTGCAGCTAAGCAGCCAGCATAGCACACTATGGTGCAGTATGCCAGTACGCTCTCAATGGTGGAGCGGTACAAGGTCACCAGCAGATTCTCCTTCAGTTTGTTTTTCCGGAGCAGTCTTAAAAAGTGCAATCTCTGCTGTGACTTTTTAACTACTGCTGTAGTATTTGCAGTCCAGGAGAGGTCCTGGGAGATGGTGGTCCCCAGGAACTTGAAGGTGGAGACCCTCTCCACTTCCTCCCCATTTATAAGAAGTGGGGTAGGAACTGCTCTATGTCTCCTAAAGTCCAGTACCATTTATTTTGTCTTACTGGTATTCAGTGCTAGGTTGTTTGCCTCGCACCATTTGGACAGAGCACAGACCTCGTCTCTGTATGCAGACTCCTCTCCTCCAGTGATCAGACCGACCACAGTTGTGTCGTCTGCAAATTTGATGATTGAATTGGAGGGGTGGATAGGAGTGCAGTCGTGTGTATACAGAGCATAGAGGAGGGGGCTCAGCACACAGCCCTGCGGGGAGCCAGTACTGAGCGTAATGGTGGAGGAGCTGTGGGGGCCGATCTTGACAGATTGTGGGCGGTTCGTGAGGAAGTCTCTTATCCAGGCGCAGATGGATGGGGGAAAACCCAGGTTATTATACAGCTTGTCCACTAGTATGCCCGGGGTGATCGTATTGAATGCCGAGCTGTAATCTATGAAGAGCATTCTTACATAGGTCCCCGGGCTCTCCAGGTGGCTCAGTGCAGTGTAGAGGGCTGTATTGATGGCGTCTTCTGTAGATCTGTTTGCTCGATAGGCAAACTGATGAGGGTCAAAGCTGGGTGGAAAGATGGTGTTGATGTGTTGTGCCACAAGTTTCTCAAAACATTTCATAACAACCGATGTAAGGCCTATTGGACTGTACTCATTTAGACTACTGACAGCAAGCTTTTTGGGGACAGGGATAATAGTAGCCGATTTTAAGCAGGATGGGATGGTGGCTTGTGTCAGGGAGATGTTGAAGATCTTTGTGAGGACCCCTGAGAGCTGGTCAGCACAAGCTTTCAGTACTTTACCATGTACTCCATCAGGTCCTACTGCTTTGTTTGGATTCACCGTCTTTAGTACACGTCTCACTTGGTGTTCCTGTAGAGTGAGCATGTGGGGTGTGGTAGATGGTGGGGGCAGGATGGCTGTGTGTGGCATTGCAGTCTCAAAATGGGCAAAGAAATGATGCCAGTGAGGTATCCACGCTGGGAGTCACAGATGTTTTGCCCTTGTAGTTGGTTATCTGCTGTAGACCCTGCCACACCTGTCGTGGGTTGTTCTGAGTCAGATGGTCCTCTATTTTCCTCTTGTAGTCCTCCTTGGCTGCTTTGATGCCCCTCCTCAGCTCAGCCCTTGCCGCGCTGGATTGTGCTCTGTCGCCAGACCTGAAGGCAGAGTTGCGTGCTTTCAAAAGAGACTGTACCTCTCTAGTCATCCAGGGTTTGAGGTTGGGGTATACCCGGATGTGTTTGTTAACAGTCACATTATCGGTGCAGCTTTTTATATAGGACAGAACAGTTCCTGTATATTCCTCTAGGTCCTGGTGTTCAAATATAGTCCATTCTGTGTGTGCAAAGCAGTCCTGAAGCTCTGTGAGTGCTCCCGATGGCCAGGTTCTTATAATCTTTGTGTCTGGCTTAGTTTGCCTCCTGAGCGGGATGTATGCTGGGATCAGGAGCAGTGAGAGGTGGTCTGAGAGACCCAGATGTGGGAGAGGTACTGCTCTGTAAGCGTGCTTTAAGATGGAATAAACATAGCCCAGTGTGTTCTTCCCCCTGGTGGCACACTGTACATACTGCACAAATTTGGGGAGTACTGTCCTTAAGCATGCTTTATTAAAGTCCCCAGCAATGACATGCACTCCTCCAGGAGTGCTGTTTGTTGTTTGTTTACAGTGTCATGCAGCAGGGCGAGAGCTATGCTGACGTTAGCATCTGGTGGTATGTAAACAGCAGTGATGAATACTACGGTGAACTCACGCGGCAGATAGAAGGGTCTGTACTTAACAGTCATTGCTTCCAGATCGGGAGAGCAGTGGCTGTATATAATGTTACTGTGAGTGCACCAGTCATTGTGTATGTAAATACACAGACCCCCTCCTCTGCTCTTACCGGAGTCACCGTTCCTGTCGTGCCGGTGGATGGAGTGCCCCACTAGCTGTACTGCTGCGTCTGGGATTAGCGGATGTAGCCATGTCTCCGTTATAATCGTCACACGACAGTCGCGGTTGTTGGAGTTTCCAGCGATTAGCAGCTCCAGTTCGTCTGTTTTGTGAACGATGGATCTAGCGTTGGAGAGGAAGATGCTCGGTACCGGTGGCTTGTGTGGTTGTTTCCTCAGACGAGCTAGCAGGCCCGCTCGACAACCGCGCTTCCTCCTGCGCTTCCTCCTGCGTTTCCTCCTGCGCTCACTAAGCCGCCTGCACCGCCTCCTTGGTACGGCCACAATCCAGGTAGATCCCGGTAGCCTCGCTATGTATGTCCTGTGGGATGTCATGAGCTTCGGTGGAAAGTGCTCGTAACATCGGTCTGACACCGCAGTCCAATGTTTAGCAAGACCGCCCGACTGTAGACGTAGGCGTATCTTGCTTGGTAACAGGTTCTTACACACACTACATTCACTACACATACAATCAAACAACACCATATCAGAGAGCCAAAAGCTGCTGCGTCCATGCGCGCCACCATGTTGTAGAGCCATAGAGCCAAACGAACATACAATGGCACACAAACATAACAGCACATACATAAACAGTTCACATTGCCCCCTCAGAGGGCCTCAAACGCTAGGGAGTAGAAATAGGTTTTGAGCCTGGACTTAAAGGAGTCGATGGAGGGGGCAGTTCTTATGGGGAGAGGGATGCCGTTCCACAGTCTTGGAGCTGCAACCGCAAAAGCGCGGTCACCCCTGAGCTTAAGCCTCGACCACGGGATAGTGAGTAGCCCCAAATCGGCTGACCTGAGGGACCTGGAGATAGAGTGGTGGGTTAGAAGATTTTTGATATGGGGGGGGGGGGGGGTCAAGCCCGTTTAGGGCTTTGTATGTGAATAGTAGGAGCTTGAAGTTGATTCTGTACCGTACTGGGAGCCAGTGGAGAGAGGCCAGAATCGGGGTGAAGTGGTCCCTTTTACGGGTACCTGTCAGGAGTCTCACTGCGGCGTTTTGGACCAATTGTAGGCGGGACAGGGATGATTGGCTGATCCCAGTGTATAGGGAGTTGCAGTAGTCTAGGCGGGAGGAAATGAATGCGTGAATGATTTTTTCAATGCGTCAAATTGGAGGAATGGTTTGATTTTAACTATGGTACGAAGCTGGAAGAAGCTGGCTTTTACCACAGCGTTGACATGCTTGTCAAACTTTAATGCAGAGTCAAATATTACGCTAAGGTTTTTGACATGCGGTTTGACTAGGGAGGATAGGCTTCCAAGGCTGCCTGTTACCGTTTTGATGGAGTCTGGGGGGCCGAATAGGATGATCTCAGACTTGATCTCGTTTAGTTGAAGGAAGTTCAGTGCCATCCAACATTTTATGTCCTCAAGGCAGTGCATGAGACTGATTAAATTTGACCGGTTGTTGGGTTTCAGGGGGAGATAAAGCTGTGTGTCATCTGCATAGCAGTGGAAAGAAATGCCGTGCCTTTGAATGATTTGGCCAAGGGGGAGCATGTACAGAGAGAAGAGAATGGGGCCTAGGATAGAGCTTTGTGGAACCCTGCAGGAGAGGCTAGCTGGGGAAGAGGAATAATTGACTATGTTGATGGAGAAACTCTTATTTTTGAGATAGGAAACGAACCAGCTCAGGGCAGTGCCATCAACGCCAACCCCGTACCGGAGACGGTCAATAAGGATGGTGTGGTCCACTGTATTGAACGCTGCGTTGAGGTCGAAAAGGAGCAAGATTGCACAGTCGCCGGTGTCGATGACGAGAAGCAGGTCGTTGTGTACCTTCAACAAGGCAGACTCTGTGCTGTGGTGGACCCTGAAACCTGACTGGAAACTTGTAGACAATGTAGACAATGGTAGCTCCAGTGACTAAGTTTGACTCCGACCAGTGCTGCCTGTAGAGTTTGCACATTCTCGCTGACCACATGGATTTCTCCAGAGTGCTCTAGTTTCCTTCCACATTCCAAAGATGTGCTGATGGAAGGATTCATTGGCATTGTAATTGCAAGTGGGCGATAGTACACTAGTCTGGAGTTAAAGGGCACGTGAGAGAATGGGTTATTAGAGAAATAGGTGGAGGAATGTGATTAATGTCATTGTACTGTGGGCTGACAAAGACTTGACTGACCTCGCATACGAGAAATCAGTTTCCCTTTCTTACCTATTGTCTGGACATCCCCGGGTGTGGGGAGGGGGGAATGCTGCTAATACAATGGTGCTTCAACCACCAGGTTTATAGTACTCCCCCCAGCCTGAACCCCACGAATCTGGTGAAAGAAACCACTGTTGTGCATTCGGCTATTCCATAATGTTTTGGGTATTTTGTCACACCTTGCTTAATGTGGTTAAATCATTTATACCACTGTATACCGTTAATGGCTGTCTAAATATCCACTGCAATTGTGTTGCTACCTAAATGGTAACAGGATGGTACTGGTGGGCTGATCACACACAAATTATAAGAGGAACATCTATTCGGAGGCAGAATTGGTTCCTGGTGTTATCTTGGCATTACTATCAATAGTGTAAATTTTGCTGGTGAAAGTGGGTTCCCTGCATCAGAAGGCTAAATGTGATTAAACTCCAATATATGTTGTCAGTGTTTACATGGTAATTAAGTCATTATTGGAAGGAAAGTGGAAGTAACCTTTGACAAATGGGGATGATGGGTTTACTGCATCGTGTCTGAAATTACTTTCTAATGTCAAGCTTGGATAAAGTGCTGCACTAGTTTGCAAAGTCCACAGGTCCCAAATAAGGAGCGATTTTCCCAATCTGTATGAATAGCAAGTATGTTTCTAGTTTATCTTTCAGTAATTTACTGATAAATAAATTAACCTAAGTTGACATTACACCGAAGCTGCCGAGCAGTGATAACTTTGTGATACTTTGCTTGTGCTGTTGTAGATTCCTCTCCATCCTCACTGACCACTGTTGCTTCGCCCCACGTACACAAGTGGAGGTTCGAGGGAAACCAACGTGTAATTCATGCCATTCAAGCACCAACAGTGCAGTATATTCTGAACCTATTTTAAAAACATTCTCTTTTATGTTTCGGGTGCAATTTCTATTGCATTTTGCTGGTGCTTCCCTGTCTAGACAGATGCAGTTTCAATGAAGAAGAATTAATGACTGAAATGAATGGAAGCTGTGTGCCTTGAATATTTCCAGATGCCAACACAAGTCACTTTTCTGCAGCTGCTGCCTACATGCATCTGTTGGGTGATCCTTTGCAGGCAGAGCAATTGCAACCCAATTTACATGTTTTCAGGTTGTAATGGGTTTCTTGTTTAATCACCTTAAACCAGTATTAATAAGTGGAGATTTCTATTTCCTATCCTTTAATTTGCAAACTAGTTGATGTACCAGTTGACTACCAGCATGATCAAGTCAAGTCAAGTCAACTTTATTTGTCACATACATATACAAGATGTGCAGTGAAATGAAAGTGGCAACGCTGCGGATTGTACTAAAACTACAAAACAGAATAGATTTTTTTTTTAACACAAAAAAATAAATTAATACAGTAAATTAAATTAGTTCCTGGTGATATGAGAGTTAAAGGTCCTGATGGCCTGTGGGAAGAAACTCCGTCTCATCCTTTCTGTTTTCACAGCGTGACAGCGGAGGCGTTTGCCTGACCGTAGCAGCTGGAACAGTCCGTTGCCGGGGTGGTAGGGGTCCCCCATAATGTTGCTGGCTCTAGATCTGCACCTCCTGATGTACAGGTCCTGCAGGGGGGCGAGTGTAGTTCCCATAGTGCGTTCAGCCGAACGCACTACTTTCCGCAGAGCCTTCCTGTCCTGGGCAGAGCTATTCCCAAACCAGATTGTAATGTTTCCGGACAAGATGCTTTCTACAGCCCCAGAGTAGAAGCACTGGAGGATCCTCAGAGAGACTCTGAATTTTCTCAACTGTCTGAGGTGGTAAAGGCGCTGCCTTGCCTTACTCACCAGTGCGGCAATGTGTGTTGTCCATGTGATGTGGACTCCCAGGTATTTAAAGCTGCTCACCCTATCCACAGTAATCCCATTTATCTCCAGTGGCGTGGACGTCCTCGGATGTTGAGCCCTTCTAAAGTCTACAATCAGCTCCTTAGTTTTTGTGACATTCAAGAGGAGGCTGTTGTCCTGACACCAGAGTGCCAGATCAGCCACCTCCTCCCAGTAGGCCTTCTCCTCGTTGTCGGAGATCAGGCCCACCACCACAGTGTCGTCAGCAAACTTGATGATGGAGTTGGAGCTGAACCTGGCCACACAGTAAGCTTGTTTAAAGGTGTTAATCTTCAGGAACGGCCACGGTGCTGTGAGGTCAGGAATTCCTGGTTTATGGCCCACAGAAATGAAAGGAGAGTGATGCATTTCAAGTGGGCAGCTTGGGGAGCAACCTGCTCATTGATGTTCCCGAGCACCTGCAACTTTTGTCTTCCCTGGTGAGAGAGGCGGTGGGTTTGCAAGGTGCCTGGGAGAGTAACTACAATTTGTAGATGTTACATGCTAGAACTGCTGTATGCCAGTGGTGGATGGAGTGAGTGTTTACAGTGTTGGACTGCGGTATCAGTTGAGCAAGATGCTTTATCCTTGATGGAATTGAGCTGGCCAGGGACGTCTCTGATTTACTGCACTAATTTAAAGATCAGAGTTAAAGGACTCAGCATAAAGAGCTGACTATTTCTGAAATTGGTAAGAGTTAGAATCTCAATGAAACTTGGAAGATTCTGAAAAGACGACAGATCCTGAGAGATTGTCTCCCTCGGTTATTAAGTCTGGTTCTCGTGGTGCTTAGTATGAGAATGAAGGGTTAAACATTTAGGACTCAAACTAGGGGGGGATTTCCTCACTCAGAGTGAATCTCTCGAAATGGATCCCTGATGATCAATTTTTGAAAACAATTAGGGTCACGATCACATTTTAGGAATTAGATTAGATTGCCTTTATTGTCATTCAAAATGAATTTGAACGAAAATCATTTGCCACGCTGCCATAACAGTACAGAGTAAAAAACACAAGACACACAATTACAAGTTTAACACAGACATCCATCACAGTGACTCCTCCAGGCACCCCCTCACTGTGATGGAAGGCAAGAAAAATATTTTCTCTTCCCCATGCTTCTCCCACAGACAGACAGTTCGACTTCTGCCTTGAGGCGACCGAGGCTCCCGACTCGCGGAGCCCCCGCAGGGAGATGGAAGGTCCCGCGGCCGCGCGGGGCGATGGAAGGTCCCGCGGCTGAGCCGCGCGGGGCTATGGTCCTGCGAGCGGGTCGATCAAACCCTCCGAATCATGGTGGTGGAAGCCGCCACGGCTGGAGCCGGTCGCCAGCCAGGGACCTGCGAGCTCCCGATGTTGCAGTCCACAGGGCCCGTGGTCGAGCCTCCGGAGGTAAAGCTGCAGCCTCCGAAAGTCGGCCAGCTCCGAGATGGTTAGTCCTGGCCTTGCGACTGGAGCCCTCAGGATCTATCCCAGCTGGAGGCCGCCCACTCCACGGTGTTGGGCCGCTGAGCGACGGAGATACGACTTGGAAAAGGGTCGCATCTCCGTCGAGGAAGAGATTTTTTTTTTAAAGGTTTCCACCACCCCCCACATATACACAGCTAAAAATAGACTACTACACACATCTAACACTAACACATAGACAAAAAAAAAGACAAACAGACTGCCGGCGAGCCGCAGCCGCATGGCAGCGCAGCCACTTCCCGGGGAACCATTGGGTGTGGAAGGGAAGTTAAATATGAAGATCATCCATGATTACATCAAAAGACAGTGAGAACTACAAGAATCCTATGTCTCCTTCACTTCCAATATTCACTGTCAGAAAAATAACATAAGCAACAACGACAAGATACAGGGTGAGACATTGTACAGTTGCACCAGTGGCCTCACTGGGGACGAAACATTGTCCTCTACACCTTAATTTACTGACCGACTGAGAGGCAAAGAAATACCAGTATTTAATTACCTGACAGTTCCTGTAATCAAAGATTTGTTTTTATCTTTAATTCCATTTGCCCTTTTCCCATTTGATTCCCATTTCATTAGCCACTTCACAATCATCGCTCACAAACCACACAACTACTCTCACCTGAAGCAGCAGTATGTGTATAAATAACATCACTATGTTGGCATCTTCACGGACAGACCCGATGGTTCAAAATAATGGCCTGAGGACCATCTTGAGTAAAATTAGAGTGGGCAATAAATGCTGGTTTTGATGATGCAGCTCACATCCTGAAAAATGAATAAATAAAACAGCCCCGGTTCCTAGCAGTGACAATCAGTTTTGTCAACCGCTGCTGAAGTGACTAAATCAAGCTAACACCAGTGAGGAGATTGCAATTCCAGGAAGGATATTTGTGGTGAAAAGCTGCCATGATTCACATGCTGATAGTAGGTGGATTAAACTTCAGGCTTTCATACTGGGCATTGATAAAATGATGTGCAAAGGTTAGAATTGTACCAGATTATTAAATTCAGTGTAGGATCAGCAGTTACATTTGGAATAAAAGCTGGAATGTTCAGCGTATCAATGTCATATGTGACAATGGTGCAAGATGCGACAATCTTTCTGCTGTTAAGAGCTATATTTTGGGATCTGTAACTGATGATTTACACAATGTATTAATCTGGATGTAATGTCAATCGCAGCCTCAGCCTGCTGATGGATGACTGAGACTGGGAGCTTGAGAGTTTAGTTTATTGCTGTTGGTACAACTGCTGCATTACAATATCTGTCTGATAACTCTGCTCCAACACATCTCCAAAATAATAAAAGTCATTTTGTTGGGATTTTTTTGTAGTTGAAGAATTCAGTGACTGCTCTAATGTCCAAGAAAGCTCCTGAGATGAATAACCCATAGCTCCTGGAAACTGATGGAAGAACCCCTTCCTGGAACAACCCCTTCCAATCCCTCCCCTTCCCTTCTTTATTCTGGAGTGCTGCAACCCTCTCCCTGGTTACCATCTAGTTTTAATGCATTCCATGGCCTCTTGTAGCCCTGCTAATCTCCTGTTGGTTCTCTCCTGCTTCCTTTGTATTCCTCAAAGGCCCTGTTTGATTTCGGTTTTCCAAATCTTGCATATGCTGCAAATATTGGAGGACATTAGGCTGGATAAAATCCCCGGGCCAGATGGGATCTATCCCAGGATGGGAAGGGAAGCGAGGGAGGAGATTGCTCTGGTTCTGATGATTTTTCATCTTTACTAGCCACGAGGCACCAGAATACTGGAGGATAGTTAATGTTGTTCCCTTGTTCAAAACAAGCAGTTAGTACAAGCCTGGAGACAGGCCAGAGAGCCTTGCATCAGTGATAGAGAAATTGTTGGAGAAGATTCTGAGGGGCAGGATTTATGTTCACATGGAAAGGCAGGAACTGAGGAGCTGTTGGCATGGTGTTGTGCAGGGGAAATCATGTCAAACAAATCTGAATGCATTTTTTGAGGAGGTAACTAAGGACAGTGAATAAGTTAGGACAATGAATGTTGTTCATATGGACCAGTAAGGCTTTTGACCTGGTTCTGTCTAGTAGGATGCTCCAGAAGGCATAAAGGATCCACGGTGTTGGTGAACTGGTTCCAAAACTGCCTTGGTGATAGGGGGTAGATAGTGGTGGATTGGCGTGTTACTGCTAAAGTCTGTAACATGTGGTGTACTGCAGGGAATGGGGCCGGGACCATTGTTGTTTCTAACATAGATAAATGACTTTGAGAAGAATGTAAGCTCAGTAAATTTTCAGATGCCACAAAAATTGGCTGAGTCGTGGATAACAAAATAAGTTTCCAAAGGTACCGAGGGACAGAGATCAGCTGATAATTTGGGCAGAATGCAGATGACTGATGGCACAAGGAGCACTTGTTGTCACGTGAGAAACAGCTACTACAAAAGGCTTAAAGTGCTGGGGTAACTCAGCAGGTCAGGCAGCATCTCTGGGGAACATGGATAGGTGATGTTACAGGTCAGGATCCTTCTTCACATTTTTTCCATTGAAAAAGGCTCTTATTTCTCGAGAAGTTGCTGATATTTCCTGCAACATATTTCTATCATACTGTAGAGTTCAGGTAAAAACGACAAATTATACATACTGATGAGACTTTATATTGCATTGAAATATTTCAGAGAGATGCAGGCCAGAAAAATAATTAATGAAATGACAAATCTGGGATTATTGTTTTTCCACTGTAAGAATCTATTCTGTCTAAAGAAATTCCAGATTAAGATTAAGATTTTTAAAGGGTGGGTCTAAATTTTCTTGCCTTCCTTCAGATTTCAAAGATCGGCTGAGATGCAAGTGGTTTCAAGTTTATGATGTTGAAGAATGGATGGCAATACAATCACACAAAGCTGACAGCTGTCAACCTGTCCAGAAAAGCATGTTGAATGATGTTTCTTCCATTCATTATGAGGAATTACTAATGCCATACACTAAACCTGCCTTCAAAATACATTTCATTATGATGACACATGTCAGTGAAGATAATAAATGTGTTAGTTTGTGTGCAGCCCATCTTTCAAAGAAGGGAGAGAGGTTTTGATGGATTTAAAATGCAATGATGCCACACAGCATCAGTGTTAGCTTTCCCACACAAAAAAATATTTGCAGGGTTATTAGTTTGAAATGTGTATGTTTAAATTTAATGTGAAATACTACAATGTAACAAAATATGTAATATATATTTTTGTTCTTGGCTTGATATCATCAATGTATATTATAGCTTTAAGGTAAAGCCTCTGTGCCGCCTTTAAACTATCTCAACCTTCATCTGTTAACCATCTTGTGGCAGTGGACAAATGTTGGAGATGTGGTAGTTGTTAATTCCACTGCCGAAGAGGGTGACGTGAGAAGCTTCAAATGGGAACCATCCAAAAGAAATGGAAAATAGAACTAAAACAGAAAACCTTTAGTGCAATGGGAAAGAGCGGGGTTGTGAAGAATTAATTTGCTCTGTCAGGGGGCAGCACAATGGCACTGCTGGTACAGCTACTGCTTCAGAGATTAGTGGATCTCAGTGGCCCGAATGGCTTATTTCCATGCTGTACCTTTACATCAAAAAGAGCAGTCCGAGGCATTGAACAACAAAAAATTGCAGATACTGGAAATCTGAGATAAAAGTCAAAAACTAAACACAGAGAGAGAATGGTGCTTCAGTTCCGTTGGGACAGATCTTCCACCTCCCAAAGATGCTGCCTGACCTACTGAGTGTTTCCAGCACTTTGTTTTATTTATGCCCCAGGAATAACTGGCTGAATGGCCTCATTCCAAGTATTGGAACAATGACTGGAGAACCTTAATTTCTCCTTTTGAAAGGCTGTAAGAATCTATGGGATGGCACATATTCCAAGACATTCAACATAATCATTATTACCCAAAATCAAAATAGTCATTTGAAGATTTTTTCCAATCCTAATTCAAAACCATAATTAGGATGGTAGAATTCTATGCATAGATGTTTTGCATTTTAAACAGAAACATTTTTCTGCATAATACCTACGGTTTATTGAATTTAATTACACACACATTTTTTAATCTGATTTTGCAAATCTGATTAAAATAGTGAAACTCATGTTGCTGAGTTATGGGCCTTTATGAGATGATTTTACTTGTTGAGCTTTTGTCTCACTCCCATCTATAGCAACTGTTCAAATCCTTCAGTGATAGTCGTGCAGAGAAAGCATTATTCCCCTTCTGTCAATATTCATTTCGTAACAATATTAGGGGCTATCTACAACAGATAATCAGCAGGTAGTCACAAAGTGCTGGAGTAACTCAGCGGGTCAGGCAGCATCTCTGGAGAGAAGGAATGGGTGACATTTTGGGTCGAGACCCTTCTTCAGACTGATGTCAAGGGAGCGGGGCAGGACAAATAATCAGAACCTAACAGATAATCAGCACTTAACCACACCCACCATTAGTTCAGCTGATCTCCAAAGAATAAAGCTGCAAACCATACAATGGGTTTTACAATGCATTCAATGATACTTGTACCTGTGTTGAAGAACACTCTTTCTACAAATTAATTATGTGGCTGTCACCGTGATTTAGATGGAGACTGCAGCAGGGAATTGCACAAATTGCACTTGTTATTGCCCTATCACTCCTACAAAATGTGATGTAAAAATCAAAGAGCAATAAATTGTTAATTTAGTACAGGCTGCTTATTTTTGAATAGCTTACTGCCTAAACTTGATTAAATTTGGTACTAATGCCACAGTGGTGCAGCTAGTAGAGCTGCGGCCTCAGTCAGAGGCCCGGAGCTGTCTATGTGGAGTTTGCATGCAGTAACCACGTGGAGGTCCTACTGATGTTTTGGTTTTTCTCATCGCCCTTAATAACCCAATCTTATAAAACTACTTTCTCTCATAACTCATACTCTAAGGTAACTCTTCTCATATCCATTGAATGCTTTCGACCTTAGACCTTACCTCTCCCGACCGATGCTGCCCCACCCACTCAGCATCTTCCCCATTGCGCCGCCTGCGCACTACCCCCCCCCCCCCCCCCCGGCCCGCGCGGGGGCGCTGCAGCGGCGTGTCCGGGCCGGATGTGAGCTCACCCCCGGAAGCAGAGCGCCGCCATTTTGCTGCAGGCGGGCGGGCGAGTGAGGTGGACGGACGGACGGTCGGCGAGCGAGTGAGGTGGACGGTCCGTCGGCGCGATGCGCATCGAGAAGTGTTATTTCTGCTCGTCGCCCGTGTATCCGGGACACGGCATGATGTTCGTCCGCAACGACTGCAAGGTGAGGCCAGGCCAGGACCGTGATCTGCGGTGTCCCTGACGGGGAGGGGATATCAGGCGTTCACCACGTTGCCTGGCTTGTTGACACTGCGTGGCGGGCGGTCGGCTGGTAGGGGAGGGGGGGGGACGGGACACGGTGGACCACTCGGTGGAGGGGGGGGGCACTCGGAGGCTCGGTGGGCCACTCGGGGAGGGCACGGAGGGCCACTCGGGGGGGGGGGGTCACATGGGTCACTCGGGGGGGGGGGGGGCACGGTGGGCCACTCGGGGGGCTCGGTGGGCCACTCTTGGGGGGGGGGGGACACGGAGGGTCACTGCGGGGGCTGAAGCTCGGTGGGCTTCACTGTCACAGCCCCACCATATACCCCAGTTTGCATTGACGGCGCCGAAGTAGAGATGGCTGAAGAGTTCAAATTCTTAGGAGTCAATATCAACAACAATTTCTCCTGGACCATCCATATTGAAGCAACGAATCAGACGGCACACCAACGCCTCTACTTCCTTAGAAGGTTTAGGAAGTTCGACATATCCCCTACAACTCTCACCGACTTCTCCAAATGCGCCATAGAAAGCATTTTGTCATGATACATCACAGCTTGGTTTGGGAACAGCTCCATCCAAGACCGCAAGAAATTGCAGCGAATTGTGAATGCAGCCCAGACCATCACACAAACCAACCTCCCTTCCATTGACTCCATTTATATTTTACACTGCCTCGGCAAGGCCTCCAGCGTAATCAAGGACCCTGGCCACGCTATCTTCCCTCCCAACGGGCAAAAGGTCTGGAAGTGTGAAAATACACACCTCCAGATTCAGGGATAGTTTCTTCCCAGCTGTTATCAGGCAACTGAATCATCCTACCACAACTAGAGAGCAGTCTTGAACTACTATCTACCTCATCGGTGACCCTCGTACTATCTTTGATCGGACTTTACGATGCACTATATGTTATTCCCTTATCTTGAACACCTCCGTTTAGTAAACCTACACATTCTCCTTGTTGCTAAACACTTTAACTCCCCCTCCTATTCTCATCCTGACCTTTCTGACCTGGGCTGCCTCCACTGTCAGTGAGGCCCAATGCAAATTGGAGGAACTACCTCATATTTTGCTTCTCTAACATATTGACCTCTAACATCAAGTAACCCTTGCTTTCCCTCTTTCTTCATTACTCCCTCATCCTTGTTCTCTGACCAGTCTGACTGAATTTTATCTTTGTATGCTCCGATGCCACCTTCCCCTAGCTAACAATAATCTATTCTACATTTTCCTTGAGCTTTGTCCCCTTTGATGTCTCGTTCTCACACCTTACCGATCCATATCTCTGTGTCACCCTCTCCCCAGGCTCAGTCTGAAGAAGGGTCTCGACCCAAAAAGTCACCCATTCCTTCTATCCAGAGATGCTGCCTGTCCTGCCGAGTTTCTCCAGCATTTTGTGTCTACAATGTAAACGGCTCAATTGTAATCATGTATTGTCTTTCCGCTGTCTGGTTAGCCTGTAACAAAAACTTTTCACCATACCTTGGTACACGTGACAATAAACTGAATGGCCCCATCACACCCCCAGTCCCGGGTGACCTGCGGAGTAGGTGGTGACTCCATCACTTGGTTCAGGCATTGACCCTCACTCCCAGTATCTACATGGTGCCAAGTGAGGTCTGCCTCTGACCGCTGTTTCACTACAGGTGGTCTCCATCCAGTCCTACACACAGATACAATTACCCCTTTGTATAGGAAGGCCTGGATATTTAGACTCAACTAATGAGTAACAAGTAATATTTGTGCTACAAAAGCGGCATGCAGTGACAGTCTCCAACAAGGGAGTATTCTGGATCACTAAGTGCTGGAGTAACTCAGCGGGTCAGGCTGCATCTCTAGAGGATGTGATTAGACAACATTTTATGTTGGACCCTTCTGCAGACTGAAGTGATCCAACTACCATTGGCATACAGTGGTATTACCATTACTATATCCTCCTCCAACAACATTTTGGGAATCTATATTGCTCAGAAACAGGGATGAACTTGTTGCCAAACACTAAAGCTGTAAGAACAAGTCAGACTATTTCCTGTGACACATGAATAACCTAACTACCCAAGCCTTACCCCACTTACAGTGCACAATTTAAGGACGTGAAGGGCTATTTTCTCGTCTGGATGAGTGCAGCTCCAGCAATACTCATAACTTAAGCATCAAGGTGAAAGCTGTTGGCTCATTACCCCTCTCATAACTGTAGACATTCATTGCCCTCTCTCATGTAGCATGGCAACCATGCACTCTCCATAAACTGAGCTACAGTTATTCAACATGACTAGTTTTGCAGTGTTCCCCTGTCCTGTGAGTTTCACCATACCAGGAAGTTGTACACTTATGAATTATGTCACCACTCCTTCAGTTTTTGGGTCTACATACTGAACCCCTCTCCCACCCCAACACAAATGCTCCCTCCTTCCCATGTTGTCTAGGTGAAATACAATACCCACTCTTTTAACACCTCCCCTTTCATCGGGCATTTTGGATTGGGGGGAAAGGAAGACTGGCAATTGTCTGCGTTTGTACGAGAAAGTGTGGAGGGGAGGGGTTGACGTTGATGTAAGACTGGAATTTGTGTCAGAGGTTGGGGAGAAACATTGGCACATTGGAAGTGAAATGTGGGGAGATTACTGCAATATTTTATGTGGGGACTCGGGCATATTTCCACGCTGTATAACTAAAAGAAGCACCACATGAAATACACAATTATTGTTTAATCTATACAAATTATTATTTAACTATCTTCTAGGTTTTCAGATTCTGTGGATCAAAGTGCCATAGGAATTTTAAGAAGAAGCGTAACCCAAGAAAGGTCAGGTGGACAAAGGCCTTCCGCAAGTCAGCTGGCAAAGAATTGACAGTGGTATGCAAGTTGCTTCTCTCGTCTTCCTTTACATGGTTATCTTGACAAATTGATGTTCTTGACACCTGATTTTTGTTTATAGGATAATTCATTTGAATTTGAAAAACGTAGGAATGTACCAGTCAAGTACCAGAGAGAGCTGTGGTCTCTGTCAGGTAAGCCATTCTTGTGCTACATCACGAATGCATTCAATATATTTCAGTCACTCCTGTAATCTTGATGAGTCTAATGCAAATTATTCAGCGTATCTAAAATTAGTCTCTTGCCGCTTAGCTTAGAATGTAGCTCTGGAATAAAGAAAGCAAAGAAACTATGGAGTTTGGATGAAAAGTGAAGCAAATCTTTTAACCGTATAAATAATTGAATGGGAATTATTCAATTCCCATTGGGAATGCTTTTTGACATTTCAGATCTATTTAAGTTAGTGATGATCTTAAATGGAAGAATGAGCACAGTGAGGATTGCAGGAGTTCTGTGTGCCTGATGTGAAGGATAGGGCTAAGGGTAACCTCAATGTGTGCTGAGGATCTGCAACCCAACAGCCTTTGAACAGAAAGTATAGGCTGAAATGTAGTTATTGTCACATATGGATTAGAGGCTGTTTCTATTACGTTTTCATCTTTATTAAAGTAGAAGAATGTGAATCTAGTTGAAGTAAGCTATGGTTTCAATTTACCTTGTAAATCATGTGCAGGCTGACTGCAGTACATGAATTTATTCTGCATTTTAAAGAGCAATTAGTCTTTGCAAGGCAAAAATAGGATTGGCAAGAGTGTGCAAAAAATATTATTGTGCCTGGCAATAGAATGTTTGCAACACCCCTGTTAGGTTCAGCACAACAGCTAAATGTTTTTAAAAAATCATAATTTAATGCTGAATGATGTTGGAATAAATGATCTTCAATAAATGCATTTGGCTCATGGAAAATTGCTGGTAGGTTTAACACACAAGGCAGGCTTTGTATGTCCTGACAACAGCAGCAACTGAACATGTGGCAAAGAAACACCACTGACATGTGTGGACCATCTGTGTGCCAGTCAATTGGCCCAGTTTTATATATTTTAAACTCACATATTGTAAGTCTGAAAAAAATCTGGTGCAAATAGTTAAAAATAGACATGTGTGACTTTGTTGCATTTTGGATTTGTTTCGGAGGAACACTTTTTTCCTATATTAACTGGTTTTGGTTGGATGATTTACCGAAAGCCTCCATCTACCTCATGTGCCCTGAAACAATATCAAACCTTGGATTTGTGAAGTAAGAAATCCCAATATGCTCAAGAGTGTTATTAAAAGTGAATTTCAGCTTTGAAGTCATTGGGCATTTGTCATCATCCAAGATCTTCATGTCATTACTGTGTATCAGTCAAACCTTATTTTGGTCTGGTTTTCAGGAATGAATATCTGTTAACAATGGTGATTAGATGGTCATTACAATTATCTGTTTTGATTGTATGTGAGATTGAGTAATTTGGCAGTTTCAAACCTTGTTTTAAATCTTTGTCCCCTCATTTTGTTCTTTGTTTTCATGACTCTCATAATGCAATTGTTTTTAACAGTTAAAGCAATGAAGAGAGTTGAGGAAATCAAACAAAAGCGCCAAGCAAGATTTGTTATGAACAGGTGAGTGTGAAATTGGGATTTTAAAAGAGATTAAATTGCTTAATTATTTGGAATCTAATTGTCAATATTTTGTGTTCTAAAAGTTTTATATACAGATGAGTAAAAGAATATTCCATGTGCTTCTCAAGTAATTGCTTTAATATCCCATTTTATAGAATAACACTAGAAAGATAAAACTTGGTTCTTACCTGCGTGGGACATTTGTTATGTCCTAGGATGCTTCAAGCCAACAGATTTCAATAGTAATTTGGAGATGTAGACAGACGTGGCATCTAGGCTGCACTTGGTCAACAGATGACCATATGATCTGTGAGATTAATGTTGGCCTTAATACTACTTTGGTATTGCAATGGGTTGTTTATTGTGCAGATTATAATGTAGGTGAAGCCTTATGGCAATTTCTCAGTTGAATATAATGCTCACTCAGGCCTCTGCTCAAGTACATACTTGATGTTTTAAATTTTGAACCGTGAACCCATTATCTCAATCTATCATGCTGCACATCGCTTTAAAGTGAAGGTGTTCTTGAGTTGCAGTGGGAATAAAATTGTGCAGAACTATCGATGTACAGTGACAGTCCGGTTTTTAGGAGTTTTGCATAGTAAAGGAGAGACAATAGTGAGAATATTCTACCTTATAATTGGAATCAAATGCATTCCAAGGTGGAAAGGGCGTGATGAAGGCGAATTCATAACATGTAGGGGAGGTCAATTTGTCAATATGGTTATATCATGAAAAGCAAGGAAAGGTGTGTTTGCATGTGTTATACTGGAAAGCTTGCTACATGTAGGCCAAAATGTCAAAAATTATTTTTGAATAATCAGTATTTATGTAATCAGTCATGTTTGTATTTATTTTTGACGTTCTGTACTGTTTGATTACAATTTCTTCTGGTTATTCGTGATCAGCTGGAATATGCAGCTGAATCCTTATTAGCAAAACACATGTTTTGATACCTAGTGTATAATAAAACTAGATTGCTGAAGTAATGAATATTCTAATTTGTGTTTAAGATTGAAGAAAAGTAAAGTGTTACAGACAAAGGCCGACATCAAAGAAGTCAAACAGAATATCCATCTCATCAAGGCTCCTCATGCAGGTAATGATCTGAAATTTATAACACCCTTGGCGTTTGAAGCAATTATACAAATACTCCAAATCAAATGTATTTAGTTAAAATTTCTTGTGATTTGTAAGTCTCCTGAAAATCACAGTTTAATACTTTTATATTTTCTTTTAACAGACAAGTCAAAGAAATTGGAAGAAAAGATAGTGGAGACTTTGCCGGAAAATATGGAAATGGCAGATTCTTAACTTTTACTGCCGGTAACCAGAAAGGATTGTATGAGATACGTGTGGCCAAGATCCCATTAATTTTCATCTGTCGAGCTGTGGACACAATCAAATCTTAAAATTTATCCACTAGTGACCCAACAATCCTTTGTAAGTTTTTGACCGACATAATTTAAACAGGTGGGATATATCAGATTCACCTGTCTTGTCCTTCCAGGCTCCAGTTGATCTCCCTGACGTTGACTATTAAATATTCATAAAGCATTTCGCTTCCATGAAAGCAGAAAGAGCAAAGATGGTAGATAAGCTGAACAATGGGAAACCGCCTCTGTGGATTTGATTTAAATAACCTCATTATTTTTTCTCCCCATTATTATAAACTTTCTCTTCCATACATATATTTTTAAATGGTTGTTGACTGAGTTGCTAGTTTCAAACGTAGCAGCTGTCGACTAGAAATGGAAAACTCCAGTCCACAGGTAAAAACTCTGTGATATCTTGATTTTGGAAAATTGTGATATTTATGCAAATATTTTGATTCCCCGTTTTCATTTGGTGAATTAAATTCTATATAATATATACTCTGGCTCAGTTCTGATTGATTTCTGGCAGTGTTTACTGTATGGATTGTCCTCTCAGCCTTGTTCATCTCACCTCATAACGTATCATTTACACCTCCCCTTTGTACGTGTTCAGCTTTTATTAAATGCAGCACTTTGTGTTTACTGTCTCTTCTGTTCGTCCCACGTTATTGGTGTTAGTTTGAAGAATTAAGTGCTGGGGACCCGCTTCAGTCTGATCTTAGGCGCTTCTGCGTGGTGCTTAATATCATAATGATTTCCCAGATTACTGATTCATACAGTTCTAATTCTAATTCATTCAAATTCTGTCAAATTTACCCTGTTTGCTCTTTGTTTTCCTGATGGTAATTTTTCTAGATTCAATTTATTGAACCCTATATTCTGGTCGTGTGGAATGTAGACCATTTAATCTTTTTAGCTAATCTCAGATATCTTATTTCTTGTAGTGACTTGATGTCCTTCCTCTTTATTTTAGTGATCAGATTACATGTCAGTGCTTGATGTAGACTTGATGTGTTACCTGTGCAAACTGAAAAGATATGTTCGACAAAGTATAGGCACAAGAGACTGCAGAAGATGAAATCTTGAGTAAAAAAGAGCAAACTGCTGGAGGAACTCAGCAGGTGAGGCAGCATCTGTGGAGGGAAATGGATAGCTGACATTTCAGGTTGTGACCCTTCAGACTGATGGAGTAGAGAGGAGATAGCTGGTAAAAAGAAGTGAAGGGTCAAGATGGGGCGAGAACTAACAATAAAGGTATTTGCAACATGCTCTATTTTTCATTTCACTTTCAAGTAAAGTGTAAGGGTTATTTCTGTGAAGCATGAAAGATGGACATGGGAAAAGAAACAAATTGTGAAGTTGTTCAATAATTATACCATCCCTGTTCAAAACCAAGTACTCTTGTGGTAAAATTGATTCTTTTGCTGGTTTGAAGTATGCATGTTCTATACTATTGCCCTCTTGAGAGATCAAGTGATTTAATGTTCAGAGTTTTTCTTTGAAGTAGCCCTTAAATTGTGTGGTTTGACAAATAATCTATCCATAGGCAGCTTACCTGGTGCTGGTAATATGTGGTGAAGCATTTTTTTTAGCAGGAATGGTTAATAACAAGGGAGAATGAAGAAATTACTTTGTCAAGCTTTTAGTTTAGTTTAGAGATACAGAGCGGAAACAGGCCCTTCGACCCACCAAGTCCGCACCAACACTTTTACAATTTTACATTTACAGCAAGCCAATTAACCTACAAACCTGTACGTCTTTGGAATGTGGGAGGAAACCAAAGATCTCTGAGAAAACCCATGCAGGTCACGGGAAGAATGTATAAACTCTGTGCAGACAGCACAACTCTGTACAGATAGACATTGTCACGATCCAACCTGTGTCTTGCGCTATAAGGCAATAGCTCTACCGCTATGCCACCATGCTGCCTGTAATATTTTATTTAGTGGCTCCAGAGATTTGGGTAAATATTGGCAGTATTAAAAACTACTTTGGCCTGTTTCCAACACTAAGGATTTTAGCTGCTCAGACACATTTGGTCTCCTGGTCAATATGATAATGATTGTTTGGATATTCCTCTTAGAACTTCAATCTCAAAACAAAAATGCTGTTCTCAGACAGTGGTAATGGAGAGAAAACGGAGAAAAATCAAGTTACAGAAAAGCGGGGGTGTGATGGAGGAGAGAACAAAGGGAATAGATGTGACAAGTTGGGTGAGAGAATGAATGACATTGGTGGTGGATGAGAGAGGGTGGGAAAAGTTTACGAAGCACAGCTGAATTGGAGGAGATGAATGAAAACTAAAGGAGATGGAGCATGCAGAACAATGCTGGAACTGAGATGTGGAACAGGGCACTGCTGGACATTGGAAATAAAGCAGTCTGCTGGAACTGCTCAACAGACCAGACAGCATTTGGGAAGAGAGAAAAATGCAGTAAATGTTACATATTGTCGACAATTTCTGATATAAATAAATAAGCCAGAGATTTGAAATGTTAACAAAATGTGAGTCTTGGTTTCTAGTAAGGCAGACGGGGATCCATGATGCTGTTCCTTGAGCTTGTGATGGATTTATTGGGAAAGTATAAGAGATGAAAAACAAGTCCGAGCGGGATGAGGAATTGAAGTGACGGGCAACTGGAAACTCAGTGAATGGAGATGTAAAAAGCAGTAATCCAACCTGTAGATACAAGGAACTGCTGATGTTGGATTACAAAGATTCAAACTCGACCTGGGTTTAGTTTCTCCATTGTAGAGGAGAACACAAACTATTTCATCTCGGTTCATTTGGTGTGGACTCGGTGGGCCGTAGGGCCTGTTTCTGTGCTGTATCTGTAAACTAAACTAGGCACTTCCTGTTTTTATTTCAGGATTGCGACATCTGCAGATTTTTGCTTTTTATTTAGAGACATGTCACAACCAAAGTTTGACTATATTTTTTGTCATGAATTCCATGTTTGCATTTTTAGTGGAACGTATTTATGTAAATTGACATTGGAATAATGTCTGAGCAGTGAAAATTCTCGTAGCACTTCAGATCAAATCCTCAGCTGAAGCCAGCGTTGCTAGTCTGCTTTCCAAATTACTCTAATTTTGTTTTTAACCTCTGGTTTAAAATATTAAATCAAGTTATATTAAAATCAGAACATATGACTTCAAAGTGGTGATTGAATTACATAGTACTGCTTGGTTCAATTCTTGCCCCAGTCTCTAACAAATCTTGGAGCGATAGTCAATAAATGCAGAAATAGACCTTTCGGTCCACCATGTTCTTCTACACCAATCCCATTTACCATCATTATACCCTAATTGTGTATAGGCTCCCATGCCTTGATATTCAGGTGCTGCTTAAATGTGAGAGTTTGCCTCCACACCTCAAGCAGTGTGTTCCAGGTTCTGGAGAGAGAGACAACTGAAACACAATTTTTTAGAGCAGCACAATACTGCAGCTGGTAGAGCCACTGCCTCACTGCTCCTGCTACCTGGGTTCAACACTGACTTTCAGTGCAGTTGGTGGAGTTTGCACTTGTGTCTCCCCCAGTTCTCCAGCATCCTCCCACTTCTCGGAGACATGTAGAGAGTGAGATACAGCATGGAAACAACCTTCAGCCCACTGGGTCCACACCAACCCATTCACATTAGTTTGTTATCCCATTTTCACAACCACACCTTACAGAGTAGGGATAATTTTTACAAAGGCCAACTAACCGGTTGTCTTTGGGATGTGGGAGGAAACGAGCACCGAGAGGAAACCAACCCAGTCACAGGGAGAACGTGTAAATTCCACACTAACCACCCGAGGTCAGGATTGAACCCAGGTCGCTATTTGAATGGCAGCAGCTCCACCACTGCCACCCTAGTCAGTGAGTTCATTGGTCCTCGTGTGCAGAGAAGTAGTAGACTCAGTGAAGAGTTAATGGGAATATAAAGATAATATGAGATTATTGTAAAATTAATGTAAACGTTGCTTGAAGGTGACAAGGACTCGAGCGGGTTCTGCAACCCCAGACCTCTGCACATCAATGCTCCTAATATTTCTGCCATTTATTCTATAGGTTCTACCAGAATTTGACCTCCAAACAGTATTTCCTCGTATTTGTCCATGTTAAAGTCTATTTTCCACAGATGATCTATGTCTGTCTGTATTCTTAGACAATCTTCACTATGACGACACTAACTTTAATGTTGGCTGCATATCTAGCAATTAGACCACCTACATTCTCATCCAAGTCAGTTATGTAACAAACAACAGTTCCAGCACTGATCTCTGCCACGCCATTACTTACACACTTTCACTCAGAAAAACATCCCTCCACAATAACCCTCTGCCTTCTATCAATGTGCCAATCTTGCATCCACAATTACTCCACACACTTCGGATCCATCGTGCCTTAACTGGACCACCTTACCATGTGGGACCTTGTTTAAAGCCTTGCTGAAATTCATGTAAATCACCTCTACAGTCCTGTCTTTCTTAGTTACTTCCTCTAAATAATTCAACCCAGGGGGTTTATCACATATATGATATGGACCAATATTTGTAATACTTTCCTTCAAGATAGGTGCTCTAGAATATCCTTAACTCTCCAGCCTCCTCTGTAGGGAATCAGATTTGAAGTGACAGTAGGGGTGGGTGTGGACTGAAGGGAGAACTATAATTTTCAGATGACTGCAATTGTGGGCTGCATCAGTGAGGAGAGGGAAGCTGAATACAGAGGTGTAGTCAACGACTTTGTTGAGTGGTGTGGGATGAATCACCTGCAGCTCAACACCGACGGAGCTAAGGATTTAATGATGGACTTTAGTAGGAGAGGAAAACCCCTGTCTCTATCAATGATGTGGATGTGCAGTTTACTAGGGAGTTCAAATACCTTGGCGTATACCTGGACTGTAAAGTGGACTGGTCCAGGAATGCTGAGGCCCTGTACAAGACAGCCGGCTGTAGTTTTTGAGAAGGCTCCACTCCTTCAACGTGAAGGCTCCACTCCTTCAACGTCTGCAGTAAGATGCTGCAGATGTTCTACCGATCGGTGGTAGCCAGTGCCATCTTCTCCGCAGCCGTGTACTGGGACAGCAGGGCGAAGGCTGTGAACACCAATAGCATTAACAAACTCATCAGGAAGGTTGGCTCCGTCCTGGGGGCGGAGTTGGATTCATGGGAGGTGGTCTTGGAGGGGAGGATGCTCCTCAAATTGCAGAACATCCTGGACAATACAGCTCACCCCCTCCATGCTGCACAGGTCAACCAGAGGGGTGCCTTCAGCAACAGACTGGTTCCAACAAGATGCAGGACAGAACGCCACAGGAGATCCTTCATCCCTGTGGCTATTAAACTGTACAACTCCTCTCCCTTTTTGTCGTTGGGTAGACTGAGAACGACTCCCCCCCCCCCGCCCCATCTCCAATCTTTTCCAGTCGTCACTTTAATTTCATGTATTTTGTGTTTTTATGACTTGACAGATCAATTTGCCTCCTGGGATAAATAAAGTTCTTTCATATCGTATAAGCACACCTGATGATGATGACGAGGTGTCTTGGAGCATCAAGAAGAAGGAAAGGCCATATAGGTCTTAGGGGTCATACAGCACAGAAACAGGCCCTTTGAACCATGCCCACCAAGATGCCCCGTCTACACTTGTCCCACCTGCCCGTGTTTGGCCAATATTCCGCTGAGGCCAATATGCCGAAAGCCTCCTTGATCACCCTATCCAACTGTGACGCCACTTTCAAGGAACGTTGTACCTGCACTCCTAGATCCCTCTGTTCTACACCACTCCCCAGGGCCTGCCCTTCACAGTGAAGGTTCTGCCCTGGTTTGACGTCCCAAAATCATCTTGCACTTATCATCACTAACTCCATTAACCATTCCTCAGCCCACTTGGCCAATGGATCAAGATCCTTTTGTAAGGTCAAGTAAGCCATGATGTTCAACATTGAGGTTGAATATCATTGACTTTATAAAAGATTAATTGGGAAATATTTTACATTTCCTCATTGGAAAACCCAACACTAAAAATTATATTGCTAACCCCATCACTCAATTGTTTCCCTTGAGTATTGTAACTTGGAGGAAGTCATTCTTGTTTAAGGAAACAAAACTTCCTTAATCTCTTTACAAGCCAATTATGGAAAGTTCACAAATTCTTTGTTTCCTGAAACTAACTAACTTCAGCTTTGACACCTGCACCATTAAATATTTAATGATATCAGTAAAGTGTTACATATCAAATGGCGCAGATTTTCACAAAAGAATTGCAGATGAGGATTTTTTTTAGACCATAGAACAGTACAGTAGAGGAACAGACCTCTGGCACACACTATCCATGCCGTACATCGTATGAGGGTAAACTTATCTCCTCTGACTGTATGTGGTCCATATCCACCTGTTTGCATATCCACCTGTTGCATATCCATATGCCTACCTAAAAGCCTTATAAAAGTCACTGCCATATCTGCTTCCACCACCACTCTGTCCCGCACATCTCTTATTTTAAAGCACTATATAGTCTATGACAAGGGTTCTGAATGTCTATGCCTCTCATAATTTTATATACCTTTATAGGTCTCCCCTCAGACTCCAACATGCCAGAGGAAACAATCCAAGTTTGCCCAACCTTTTAGCTAATACCCTCGAACTCAATTAGTTATCCTCCATCTTGCACTAGCTCGATTCTCATGCAGCCATACAGCATGGAAGCAGGCCCTTCATCCCAACTTGCCCACACTGACCAACATGTCCCATCTACACTAGTCCCACCTGCCTGCGTTTGGCCTATATCTCTCCAAACCTGTCCTATCCATGTAACTGTCTAATAGTTTCTTAAACATTGCAATAGTCCCTGCCTTAGTCCCTAGTTTCTTAAACATTGCAATAGTCAAGTTGCTGCCTTACAGCGAATGCAGCGCCGGAGACTCAGGTTCGATCCTGACTACGGGCGCCGTCTGCATGGAGTTTGTACGTTCTCCCCGTGACCTGCGTGGGTTTTCTCCGAGATCTTCGGTTTCCTCCCACACTCCAAAGACGTACAGGTATGTAGGTTAATTGGCTGGGCAAATGTAAAAATTGTCCCTAGTGGGTGTAGGATAGTGTTAATGTGCGGGGATCGCTGTGCGGCGCGGACCTGGTGGGCCGAAGGGCCTGTTTTTGCGCTGTATATCTAAATCTAAAAAAAACCTCCACTGGCAGCTGGTTCCATCCACCCACCACCCTTCGTGTGAAAAAGTTGCACCTCAGTTTCCTGTTAAATCTTTCCCCCTTCACCTCATGTCTGCTCTTTCTTTGCTTCTACCTGGTCTGATTCATGAACTTCCCCCTCCATTACCCTTTCTAAAAACCTACTCCACTAATTTGTCATTTTCTCCATGGAAATATTCCATATACTTGTAGTATGAATAAGGGTACGGAGCCGAAACGTCATTATCTATGTACTCCAGAGATGCTGCCTGACCTGCTGAGTTACTCCAGCGTCTGCATTTCCTTGTTATCATTCCCTAGTTTAAATCTGGTTAGCCCAGTTCTAAAGTTTTATGAATCTTATTTTTAACCTCAACATCATCACTCAGACTCTTGCTTTCAATGCTCAAAGGCCAATCCCTCCATTCTCTTCTGGTGGATAGTGATAAGTCCAATGGCTCCTTGCCAAATTGCTTCCAGGAATTTGAATCTCTGCCATCCCCTGAACTGATGATGTGCACAAACCTTCAACTTTATGGGCTTATTTTAAGTAGCTCACTCAGAATAAGCATTTTTAATTGCAGTGAACTTCCTGAAAAGGTTTATAGCCTGGTTATAAGTGGGGATAAGCAGGCTCGGCGATCGTTTCGCTCAACACCTTTGCTCAGTCCGCCTTAACCAACCTGATCTCCCAGTGGCTGAGCACTTCAACTCCCCCTCCCACTCCCAGTCTGACCTTTCTGTCATGGGCCTCCTCCAGTGTCATAGTGAGGCCCACCGCAAATTGGAGGAACAGCACCTCATATTTCGCTTGGGCAGCTTACAGCCCAGCGGTATGAACATGGACTTCTCTAACTTTAGATAGCTCCTCTGTCCCTCCCTTCCCCTCCCCCTTCCCAGTTCTCCCACTGTCTTCCTGTCTCCACCTATATCCTTTCTTTGTCCCGCCCCCCCCTGACATCAGTCTGAAGAAGGGTCTCGACCCATTCCTTCTCTCCAGAGATGCTGCCTGACCCGCTGAGTTACTCCAGCATTTTGTGATAAGTATGGATAAGATCAGTGTTGCCAGCACTCACCTTTACATTAAAAGAATTCATTCAATCTGTGAATGGATAACATTTGGTTTCATATTTAACAATGAAATGTAATTTGTGAAATACCGATTGTCAAGATTTTCTTATGTTCTATTCTTTTTCCACATATAATGTCTCTGGGAGTGATAAAATTGCTGTCATTACTATTTAAAGAAAAATAATTTCCAGTTATTGAATTTTTGAGTAAATGAAATAAGCATTAATCATCATATTTTTAATTTGACAGAAATCTGGCATGCAATTCTACAATTAGTGACGGCCATATGACTGAGAGTTGGTCATAAATTGGCCTAGCACCATGTTTCAATGGTGATAATGAGGAGCATTATAAAGGAATTAAATATTAAACAAGCAGAAATACAGTTGGTAATCATATGAGATTTTTATCAGAAGGGACCTTTGCTAATGTATAAAAAATGAGATGGTGGATTGATCTGAAATTTGTTTGGAGATGAGAATTTGTTTTCTGATATTCCTCTTACAAACTGGATAAATACAGATTTATGTTCATATAATTCCACAATATTGATGACGAAGGAATACTCAACAGAGAACGAGAGGTCGGTAATCAGTAACAATTCTGTGCATTAATTTGATGTTTTTTTCTGAGCAGGGGAGCTTGGCTACTTAAGGGGCATTGAGAGTGAATGAATAAGCAAACCAATCGAATGTGAAGTTCAATTTTAAAAAAAATTCAAAGGGCTGTATTCTATGGTTAAATAGCAAAACTAGAATAATTGAAATATGAATGGGAGTCCAGACAGGAAAGTATAATGAGTTAGAATGTGGAAGTTGATGAAGATGTTTAAACCACAATTAAAATGCAAACGTCTTGTGCTGTAACACCAGGATAAGCGGTCAACCAAGAAAACCCAAAGCCAAAGTACCATCTAAACTGACTACCAATTTAATAGACAATAGGTGCAGGAGTAGGCCATTTGGCCCTTCGAGCCAGCACCACCATTTAATGTGATCATGGCTGATCATTCTCAATCAGTACCCCGATCCTGCCTTCTCCCCATACCCCCTGACTCCGCTATCCTTAAGAGCTTTATCTAGCTCTCTCTTGAATGCATTCAGAGAATTTGCCTCCACTGCCTTCTGAGGCAGAGAATTCCACAGATTTACAACTCTCTGACTGAAAAAGTTTTTCCTCATCTCCGTTCTAAATGGCCTACCCATTATTCTTAAACTGGCCCCTGGTTCTGGACTCCCCCAACATTGGGAACATGTTTCCTGCCTCTAACGTGTCCAACCCCTTAATAATCTTATATGTTTCGATAAGATCTCCTCTCATATCATATATCATATCATATCATATATATACAGCCGGAAACAGGCCTTTTCGGCCCACCAAGTCCGTGCCGCCCAGCGATCCCCGTACATTAACACTATCCTACACCCACTAGGGACAATTTTTACATTTACCCAGCCAATTAACCTGCATACCTGTACGTCTTTGGAGTGTGGGAGGAAACCGAAGATCTCGGAGAAAACCCACACAGGTCACGGGGAGAACGTACAAACTCCTTACAGTGCAGCACCCGTAGTCAGGATCGAACCTGAATCTCCGGCGCTGCATTCGCTGTAAAGCAGCAACTCTACCGCTGCGCTACCGTGCCGCCCTTCTAAATCCTCATCCTTCTAAATTCCAGTGTATACAAGCCTAGTCGCTCCAGTCTTTCAACATATGCTCGGGACATTTATGCTCGGAATAACTAACTCCATTCGTAATAAACAGCTATCTACATGTTGACAAGCTCATTTTTTAAAAACTGATCGTGTAAATGCAAGTATATCATTGGAGCTATCAAGTGGGCACATCCCTTCACTGATGTTTCATTGAGTTAGGCCCACGACACCTCAGGAAGGCTCATCAGTTAGTTCTGGCGTCCCAGAACAACCCCCTTCAATACCTGCTCTCACCACCTATGCCACCAGTATTTACTAAATAAAAGAAACTACAGTTCAGTGTGTTAATTTTAATGGTTTTTCCCAGCCGGGCAGCTTGCTACATCATTAAGAGTGAAGGAATAAGCAAACCAATTGAATGTGAAGTTCAATTTTTTTTAAAGTTTACAAAGGGCTGTATTCTATGGATAAATAGCAAAACTAGAATAATTGAAATGTGAGTGGGATTCCTGACAGGAAAGTATAATGAGTTAGAGTGTGGAAGTTAATGAATATGTTTTCAGTATAATCTTGCTCTTGAATGGTCTAATGACATTTTATTTATTACATTAGAGGTATTATACACCACGTTTTCAAGAGAGAGTTAGATTTAGCTCCTAGGGCTAAGGGAACCAAGGGATATGGGGTAAAAGCTGGAACGGGCTAGTGATTTTGGATGATCAGCCATGATCATATTGAATGGCAGTGCTGGCTTGAAGGGCCGAATGGCCTACTCCTGCACCTATTTTCTAGGTTTCTATGCAGTTTATTTATTATAAAAAAGAATCTTGCGGTCTAAATAAATGTTGCTTGATAATATGGCGAGAGATATAAGTAAGAGCAAAGTTTCAGCATTATAGTTAAGCTAAAGAAATGCGTTGCTGGGATTTAATGGTTATGTCAAAGGAGCCTGTGTGAAATGAAATAATGGTGGGCCAGAAACAACATTTATACCAAGAGAGGATCAGCACAAGAGAATTGGTCAACAGAATATGCATTTCCAAATAAGGTGACAGCTCATTTGGGTAATTATGAGCAATTAGTTTAACATCTGCAGTTGAAAACAATTTGGAATCACAATGAAAGGAATTAATTAGAAGCAGTGAACACATTTCAGAAAGAAAAATAACATTAGATAGAGTCAAGGGTGAAGAAAATAATCAGATGTAAAGTAGATGGGCTTCTAGAAAGCCGTGGGCAATATAGCGGGGGAGACTGCCTTTAAGGATAGGAAGTACTGTAGAATTAAGTGTGATCTGCTGCTAGTTCTCAATATCAAGAAAATATATTGTCAATATCTGACTCTTCCTTTTTTCTTGAGATAGCTTTCTACTAAGATTACAAGCTTACCGACCCCCCCCCCCCCCCCAGCTATCTTGACTACTCGTCATCCCACCCTGCCTCCCTTTTCCCCAGTTCCGTTGTTTCATCGTATTTTTCCATGATGAGACTTTCCACATGATGCCTCTAAAATGCCTTCCTTCCTTCTTCCTGCACACCCCTTCCCCTCTACCGCTGCTAACAAAGTCCCTGACCGCACCTCGTCCGTCTCCCGTGTCTCTGCTCTCACTTCCCTCCTCCAAGACAGATCAAGAATGGAGTTCGCCTAATCCTCACCTTCCACCTCGCCAGCCTCTGCATTCAACAAGGTGGTCGAGGGAGTTTCCACCACCTTCCCCACTAATCACTCATTGGCCAGACAACCCATTTATTGCATCTCCCCGGTTTACCTCATTAGAGATATTCCCCTCACACCATCTCTCTGCAGCTTTACGGGCTTCTTTTGTCTCCTTTGAGACATTCCTGGTGAATGATTGCTGACCTGAAACGTTGACTGTTTCTCTCTTATCACAGATGCTGTCTGGCCTGCTGAGTGTTTCCAGCATTTCATGGTTTTGTTTAGAAATTCAGCATCTGCAGTTTAAAAAAAAAATCCTTGGATATTGAGGGCAGTTTATCAATAGTTTTGCAAAGTGTCCCCAAAGGAATTTACTCCTAGACCGCGATGGAAGACCCATTACAATGGGTCAATTGTAATCATATGTTGACTTTTCACTGACTGGATAGCACTTAACAAAAGCTTTTCACTGTACCTCAGTACACATGACAATATACTAAACTAAATTAAAATATGGGAGCAAGCAAGAATTCACAAATCATTAAGAGCCGCACCTCAAGTGAGTAAGGGTTAAAAAAGATTTCGTGAATATTTTTTTTAATTGTTTGCTTGAGAAATGGCATCATATTGCATCATTAAGTGGAATTAACACAGTGGAATTATGGGGCTGCCCGCCTGCTCATCTGCTGGCAATCCCCCAAAAAACATCAGAATTAATGTTTATTGTTTAAATACGTGATCTTCAAGATGCACTGCATGATTAGGAACTTAAATGCTTTTGAAATAAAAGGCAGATGTAAACTTAAATATTGTTTAATATTAGGCAGTCTGGTCTCATGTCACTTGACTGGTTTGGCATATGAGCAAAGATGTTATACATTTGGACAAGAATTAAAATGATGTTCGTTGAAGAATATGAACGTTAAAAGCTTGCGGCTACAATTGGTAACCAAGTGCATTGCTATTTAATGTGAGGGTTGTGTAGGAAGAGCTGCAGAATAGTGACAAAAAAAGACACACAGTGCTGGAGCAACTCAACGGGTCAGGCAGTATCACCAGAAAGCACGGAAAGGCAACTTTTTGGGTCAAAATGCTGCCTGGCCCATTCAGTTACTCCAGCACGTTGTGTCCTTTTCTGTAAACCAGAATCTGCAGTTCCTTGTTGATAAGTGATAGGAGCAGAATTATGCCATCAAGTCTACTCTGTATTCAATCATGGTTGAACTATCTCTCCCTCCTAAACCCATCCCTCTGCCTTCTCCCCATAACCCCTGACACTCCTACACTCCCCATCTGTCTACAGCTCCCTGCACCACGTCGTTTCAAGAAGTACATTGTGTTTCCAGCTGCTGAAGGGAACTTGGGAGTTGGCAAGAAAGGATGGGCTTGACATAATTGTCCACATTGTTAGAATGAATTGAAGACAATTGATTTTGCATGGTTCGTTGCTTTGTTTGTTGCATTTAATTGTGGGTGTTTGTAGAATCCCTGTTCTTGTTATTCTGTCAAGGTTGTTATAGATTTAATAAGAGAAGGATAGTTATGTAGCCTTTATAACTTGGATCATTGAACACGATGGGATCCACACCTTGAGATTGCTGAGCTTCAGTTACCTGGTTTGCCTTGTATTGTTTTCTACAACAAGATTAATGAGTTTGGAACATTTACAATGCAATTCAGTGGCTTGACTGATTGTTAATGGGCTGGAGAAGCAACGGAGGGTGTCTTCATCTCACGAAGAGGTCTCACGGGTTTGCTCATCCAAATTGTGATAATTACTTGTTGCTTTGCTTTCCAATTGCCAGCGACAGAATTCTGCACTGCTTGAATGAAGTAATTTTTAGAACTGAGTAGTCGCTTTACAGTAATTTTAACATACTTTTAAAGGTTGTGTTACATTTGGCTGCAAGTTAACTAATTTCACGAGCAACATTTTACCTGGAATAAATGGTAGCACATTTTGATCTGGTGTTTTTCATGGAATGAAAATGCTTCACCTTTGATAAGAATATTACTATATAAAGACAAATGTTAATGAAGTAGGGAGTTTAGTCGATGAATTTATGTTCTGTGTGGGATTGTTTAAAAAAAATTGACTTGGGCCATTGAGGATGTTCAAGGATTTCACTATTGCAGGTGATTGAGTTTTTAAAATGAATCGTTTCATATGAAACCAATAAAAGATAAATTAGATGAGTATCCTGCTTTGGAAGGAGAAATTTGACAATTATAAGGAAGCTGAGCCTTGATATAACAGGCTCCATGGAATCCATGGCCTTCTAGTCCAAGAGAAGGCCCAGGAGTTGTGGAAGCCTGATGTTTGTATGCTTAAGAGCTCACTCCATTCAGTGGTAGTCACTTCACAATTGATGGAGTTTTCATAGTGACAAGGTGAAAGAACATGGGTAATGAGAAGCTCATTAGTTTTGTAACACCAAGGATGCCTGAGGGAAGAAGGAGATTGTAGTGAGTGGTGGACTCTGACCAGTGCATTGCAGGGGATGTACTCAGCTCCCCACCATCGAATGGATCTAGAAGAAGCGTTGCCCTCAAAAGGCAGCCAATACCATCACACCCCTCTGGCCACGCTCTCGTTTCGCTCCTACCGTTGGTGGGAAGGTATAGGAGCCAGCAACCATCATGCTCTTGAACACAACACAGTTGTGGCAGCAATGGCGGTGGAGTTGCTGCCTTACGGCGAATGCAGCGCCGGAGACCCGGGTTCGATCCCGCCTACGGGTGCTGTCTGTACGGAGTTTGTACGTTCTCCCCGTGACCTGCATGAGTTTTCTCCAGGACCTTCGGTTTCCTCCCACATTCCAAAAACGTACAGGTCTGTAAGTTAATTGGCTTGGTAAATGTAAAAATTATCCCTAGTGTGTATAGGATAGTGTTAATGTGTGGTGATCGCTGGTCGGCGCGGACCCGGTGGGCTGAAAGGGCCTGTCTCTAAACTAAATACTAACCTCAGCAACTATGAACTTCTCATGGCTGCTTCTTTGGTTCCACTGTGGACCTTGTTTTTTTTCTCACCATTATGGCTACCTAATATTACGGTTATTAATTTATTGATTTTAAAAATTGCTATATTTTATCTGTTTACGGGCCTGTTAAGCTGCTGCAAGAAGAATTTAATTGTTCTGTGGCCGGTACATTTGAAAAATTGAACACTCTTGATCTCTTGGGAATCATCATGAATAGAGTGAGATACACTAAATTTCACCTTTAGTATTTACCTTTTGACCTTAGAGGTAATGTTGTAAAACCTGCCACTGGGTATGAGTGGAGGAAGGTTGGGACGTTGCCAGAGGGAGTGAGAGGTGGTTGAGCGCAGTAGAAGGGGAAGAGGAAGAAACAGGGAAGCAACTTCAACTTGGCTTCATAATCGCTCGTTATTTTTCCTTCGCTTTCACTGACATTGAACCTCTGTTCATGTTATATTAGATCAAGAACCTTTTCTGAAATCAAAATAGAAAGTTTTGGAACCATTCGACAGCCCAGGCAGAATCTGTAGAGAGAGAGGGGCTGAATTAATCCAGGCCTCTGGGTGTTTCCAGCATTCTCTGTTTTTACTGCAGATTTCTAGCAGCCGCTGTCTTTTCTGATTTTTCAGAATCTACACTCTCCTCCATATGGGTCTGGTTAATTATACATCTCAATGTAATGGATTGAAATGGCAACATTTTATGACATTTCATTATTTTAGTTCAGAGTCTCCCCAAAGCTGGCTACAAATTAGTATTTAATTTCCAGAAGCTGTGGCATGTTTAATTTAATTTTGGGAATGATTCTACTTTGCCGTTATAATCGGCGTGTTTGCAGACTCCATTTGATGTTCCCACCTGAAGATTAGCAACGGGAGCCTGGTTGGGCTTTGTTGACTTGCATTGCTTTGCTGCAGGCCAAAGCATGAATCATTCACGCAGTTGTCAGAGTCTCCCACAAAGCAACCAGATCGAGTGCTGTCCATAAATCCCGCTTTCTCCTTCTCAGTTTATTTAAGAATTTACCAGAAACGCAGATGTTCTAATTATCGTTTAGACCCAGATATAGTTAATGTGTAGGCGAATTCAACCCCTTGCAGCCCTCTCCATGCTGTAAGTGCAAATCTCGCCTCTTTGTGCAATTTAATACCAGCCCTTGTCCCCAAATCGAGATTGTGGGCCAGAAGTCTTATGGGGTAATTTATAGATGATAGCTGGATCATGAACCATGAACTTCACTGAGATTAATGCTGTTTGAACAGATCCATGGCTCTTCACCTTCACCCTTTGACCTTTATCCCCTTCATGCACCACATTATGTGTAAGCCCACCACCCAACATCTTCGCCACCAGCCCCTCAAACCCACAAGCTAATTCCCATCACTATCACTCTGTACTCCAGGCCCTCAGCATACCTCCTGTAAGGTTGGTCAGGAAAGACCAGTGCCTGGAACCTCTTGTGATCCAAAGGGGTCCAAAAGAGAGGGGAGAGGTATTTCTTGGAGAGTTCGATGTTCATACCATTGTGCTATTAGCTGCCCAAGCGGAATATACTGTTCTTCTAGTTTGCATCTGCCCCTCACTCTGGCAAATGAGGTGGCCCAGGACAGAATGGTCAGTATGGGAATGAGCAGAGGAGGTAAAATGTTTAGCAACCAGCAGTTCCAGCAGGTATTGGCAGACAGAGCACAAGTGTTTGGTGAAATGGTCGCCTCTGTGCTTGATCTTGGTCTCCTGACACTTTGACATAGACTCTCCTTCCAGCAAGAAAGTAAGTATTTCCCTTGATCCAGCCGAACAGTTTTTTTCACAGCACTGGCATATCCTCTGTCAAATCACCATTTACCCGTGCGTTACTGTAGAGATTGCTGGCCTTGTTAATAAGACCCCCATCGTAATTTAATCTTTGAATTCTTTTCATTATGTGCTCACAAGAATTTCAGCAGGAAGACTAATTTAAATAAGCATGGCGTGACAGCTGAAGTCGCTGGTCTGTGTAAAACTCCTTCAATCTGTAATGTTTACTCTTTGTGCAACGGTAGCGCAGCGGTAGAGTTGCTGCTTTACAGCGAATGCAGCGCCGGAGACTCAGGTTCGATCCTGACTACGGGTGCTGCACTGTAAGGAGTTTGTACGTTCTCCCCGTGACCTGCGTGGGTTTTCTCCGAGATCTTCGGTTTCCTCCCACACTCCAAAGACGTACAGGTATGTAGGTTAATTGGCTGGGTTAATGTAAAAATTGTCCCTAGTGGGTGTAGGATAGTGTTAATGTGCGGGGATCGCTGGGCGGCACGGACTTGGAGGGCTGAAAAGGCCTGTTTCCGGCTGTATATTTATGATATGATATGATATGCAGGAGCAGGTAGAAAGGAAGATTGTTAGAGCATGAGGGCGGCACAGTGGTAGAGTTGCTGCCTTGCAGCGCCAGAGACCCAGGGTCGAACCCAACTACGGGTGCTGTCTATACGGAGTTTGTACATTCTACCTGTGACCGTGTGAGACTTTGCATGACTGACAGAGGGGCTGCTACCTTTGTTGCTGCAGGAAATGACTTGCCCTGAAGCTGCAATCATAAGGTCGTAAGGAATAGGAGTAGAATTAAACCATCCGGCCTATCAAGTCTACTCCGCCATTCAATCATGGCTGATCTATCTCTCCCTTTATCTGCCCTTTGATACTGTGGGCTTCCATCTTCCGAAGCAGCCTGACGTGTGGCACCTTATCAAAGGCTTTCTGAAAATCTAAGTAAACAACATCTACTGACTCTCCTTTGTCCTCTATTTACTTCTTCAAAGAATTCCAGCAAATTTGTCAAGCAGACCTCCCCTTCACAAAGCCATGCTGACTTTGGCCTATTTTATTGTGAATCTCTAAGTACTCCGTAACCTCAGCCATTATAATGGACTCTAAAATGTTACCGACCACTGAAGTCAGACCAATATAGTTCCCACTATTCTGCCTTGCTCCCTTTTTGTGCAGCGGGGCAATATTGGCAATTTTCCATTCATCTGGGACCACTCCTGACTCTAGTGATTCCTGAAATATCACTGTCAACGCCTCCACAATCTCTAAAGCCACCTCTTTCAGAACCCCAGGGTGCAGTCCATCCGGCCCAGATGACTCATCCACCTTCAGCCCTTTCAGCTTCCCAAGCACCATCTCCCTGGTGATAACCTCTCCACTAACTACCACCCCTTGACTCCGGCTCTATCTGCAGAGGTGGGTCCTGTCCACTCCTCATCTGCTCCCTCCTGATCACACGTCTGACAATGAACTCCCCACCTGACTGTTAGACATTGAGTGTAGGAAAGAGCTGAAGATGCTAGTTTAAACTGAAGATAGACACAAAAAGCTGGAGTAACTCAGCAGGGCAGGCTGCATCTCGGGAGAGAAGGAATGGGTGACGTTTTGGGTCGAGACCCTTCTTCAGACTGCTCAGCACTACTTGATCCTCTCCCTTGTTCTGCTCATTCTTCTTAAGCCCTTTGCTCCTCTAGGGAGCATAGGCCATTGACAAATATCCTCCACCTCACTCGGTTGTTAGCAGTTCTTTTGAGATCTCCCCAGCTGAGCCACTCCCAGACATTTCTGCCTGGACACCCATTCTCCAGCTGTTTCTAGGGCGACCTCTTTTCCTTTTTTCTTTGGGGGTTCCATTTCAGGGCTTGCCGGGTGATGTTTGTGGCAGGTTTTCTGAGGGTGTGTCCAATCCAACTCCATTTTCTCCTTCGGATTTGTAAGTCAATGGGATCCTGGCTTGTTCTTTTCCACAGGTCCACATTGCTTACTTTGTCTCTCCACCAGATGTTTAGTATTCTCCTGAGGCAGGTGTTAATGAATGTTTGCGGCCTGTTTGTTGTGTGTTTTGTTGTTTTCCGTGTCTCTGATCCATACAGCATCACCTGCTTCACATTTGAGTTCAAGATGCGTATTTTGGTGTTGATTGAGATGTGTTTTGAGCTCCAGATCTTCCTGAGCATGTTAAACACCACCCTAGCTTTATTGATTCTGTTTTTTATGTCTGCATCTGCCCCTCCGGTGGTGTCCACAACACTGCCTGCTCATTGATCTGGCTTAAATCATTCACCTTTTTAATTGACGCTACATGGCACAGTCCTGCGTGTTTAGAAACATCTTTAACACAACTTCGGCAGGGAAATATTGTGCATTTCTGGCAACGTGAGAGCAATACTAAGCACAAATCAATTTTTCAGTTGTGTTTATCCCTTTGGCATCACCCAAACTCTCCATGTACCATTGATCACTACATTCTGTTGGTGAGGATAGATTGCTGGCCCAGAGAATCTTTTATTCTAGGTTCATTGCATAGAAGATGAGAATCAAATTTCAACCTAATTAAGCTGGGAACAGTGCAGAGAAGATTTACAAAGATGTTGCCAGGACTTGAGGGCCTGAGCTAGAGTGAGAGGTTGGGTAGGCTTGGACTGCATTCCCTGGAGAGCAGGAGGATGAGAGGTAATCTTATGGAGATGTATAAGATCATGAGAGGAATAGAGAGGGGGATACAAAGTATTTTACCCAGAGTAGGGGAATCAAGAACCAGAGGGCATAGGTTCAAAGTAAGAGGGGAAAAATATAATGAGAATCTGAGAGGGCAAAGTTTTCACAGAGGGTGGTGGATATATGGAATGAGTTGCCGGAGGATGTAGTTGAGGCAGAAACAATAACATTTAAAAGACATTTGGACAGATGCATGGACACATGGAAGGTTTAGAGGGATATAGGCCAAAAGCAGGCAGGTGGGACTAGTGTCAAAGGGCACCTTAGTCGGCATGGGCAAGTTGGGCTGTATCCATGCTGTATGAACCCGCAGTGTTCAGGTAAAATTGCTTTACCAGAAGTTATCCTCTGTTAACATAAGGCAAATGATTGCACACTAGTTAACAATAAGAATATTTACACTGTACTGTACTGTACTGATAAGCCTATATCAACAACAGGTTAAATGTACTGGCTACAAATAGATAAATGAATCTACAATGTGTTTGATCACTTCTCCATACAGAAAAACTGCCAAAGTCCTTTCAAAGATGGCAATAATAACTGGACGCTACAGTATTATCATCATTAAATCAAAGATAAATGATGCTGCAGAAATGGTGATCCTAAGGGAATAGACATTCATTCCAATGCCTTCAGAGAATCAGACCTACATTAATTAGAAACAAATTAGGGTAAACACTGTGACCAATATTTTATGTGTTGGAAGGAGCTGCGGATGCTGGTTTAAACAGATAGACACAAAATGTTGGAGTAACTCAGTGGGACAGGCAGCATCTCTGGAGAGAAGGAATGGGTGACATTTTGGGTCGGTCTGAAGAAGGGTCTCAACCCGAAACATCACCCATTCCTTCTCTCTATAGATGCTGCCTGTCCCGCTGAGTTACTCCAGCATTGTGATCTATCTATGGTTAGTTGATTTGTGGGGTGTTATCTGCTGCTGCTCTTGGTATTAGCCCACTCTGGTCCAGGTGGGTGGGAGTAGGTGGGCTCCTGCCAGCTCTGCTCTGTAGTCACGCTGATCCCACTACGGGGCAGCGAGCTCTCACTTTCCCCGTGACACTTCATACCAGCTGAGGCAAACGGAGCCTGATGTCGTGCTGCCTCAGGGCTTCGTGTTTCCAGCCACTGCACTAAAGCATGGACATCCAGACTCCTGTCCATGCCTCCTGGCGAGTTAGCCCACAAAGCCCAGCTTGCTGATTCCGATCCTGCTTGCTTGATGCTTCGTTGAGCTTGAATCTTAAAAGGGGTCTCTCCAATTGATAAATCCAACAAAGATGTTGAGTGTTCATGACTTGAGAAACATCCGAATTAACGGGGACATTGATTTTCTGTGATGTGAACCTCAGCCATGAAAGTGTGGCATGGATGCATTCTGAGAGCTCTTTTGTGCATTAGTATTTGCCCTGCGATAACTCTCTGCCACTTTACATTTTCCCTCTGCGTGGCTTATTTGTTGAAATTATATAGAACAGTGTTGCTCTTTCCTGACACCAGTGGGCAGGAAATCCTCTCAGCGTGCAATCCTTAGTGTTACATCCTCGCTCAGCTTAGACTTGATCAGATTAGACTCATTTAAAAAAAATGCCTTTCTCGGTATTAATGGTACAGAGAGAAAAATATAATCGTTGCAGTCTATTGAGGTTTTTCCCAGCTTTTGAACAAAGCAGCCGATAATAGATAAACAGTGTTACGAAATCTACTGAGGATATTTTAATGCAGACTGTTTACAGATGCCCCTGCATTATGGCAGATTGGGGTACAGAAATTTGCCCTCAAAGAATTCATGCAATAGTATTGGCACGGCATGGTGGCGCAGCTGGTAGATCGAACACGGGTTCGATCCTGACCTCTGGTGCTGTTTGTGTGGGGTAGAAACATAGAAAATAGGTGCAGGAGTAGGCCATTCGGCCCTTCGAGCCTGCACCGCCATTCAATATGATCATGGCTGATCATTCTCGATCACAGGTTCGATCATTCTCCCTGTAACCGCATGGGTTTCCTCCGGGTGTTCCGGTTTACTGCCTCATCCCAAAGACTGCAGGTGTGAAAGATGAATTGACCTCTGTACAATAGTCAATAGTCAAGTTTATTTGTCACATACCCATAAATGTGCAGTGAAATGAAAGATTACCCACAGTCCAACAATAAAAGCAAAAAAAAAAAGCAATAACACACACAATCATAAACCAACACCAAACAAAAAGAAACGTCCATCACAGTGAGCCTCCTCCAGTCACCTCCTCACCGTGATGGAAGGCCAGAATGTCTTTTCTCTTCCCCTGCCGTCTTCTCCCGCGGTCAGGCTGTTAAAGTTGCCACGTTCCAGGCCACGCCGGACGGTGAAATTGTTCCAACTGTGTAGGGAGCAGAAAGTGGGATAACATAGAGCTAGGCTGATGGTCATTGTGAAGTCAATGGGCTGAAGGGCCCGTTTCCATGCTATATCAATTCAATTCAACTACTCAAAGATTTGATACAGGGAAATAAGTTTTGGTCTCTTGGAATGTATGCGGGAAATAAAAGTACACTTTTGTGAAAGCACAATTTATGTGTGTGTAAAAAAAAACGCTTTTTTTTTTTTTCTCAATCCCAATTCTTGACACTTGCACAGATGACACAACTTCACATCATGGAAAACTGGGATACGGGTTGTTTATTTGGAAGGAATCCCCCCCGGAATGCAGGGTGGCCTGGAGTGAAAATATATTCAGGAAAGTGATATTCTGCAAGCTAAATTTTGAGTGCTGACTGCTTGTGCAATTTAGTTGTCAGGCAACCGAAAGATGTGACGTAAAGGCCTCAGCAGATCCGCAAACCTGCTGCGTTCATTATGTAGCAGCTTCAATAACACACCAGTGAGAAACTCCTCCCCTCATTGCTGAGACGTTGAAGAATTGGTTTAACCCTGAAAGCAACAAAACTGCATCCATCTAGGATAGACACAAAATGCTGGAGTAACTCAGCGTGCCAGGCAGCATCTCTGGAGAGAAGGGTCGGGTGACGTTTCGGGTCGAGACCCTTCTTCAGACTGCATCCATCTAGGGTTCTTGAAACACTCAGCGGGAAGTTTGACCCTTGACGTTCTGCTGGGATTTTTGATAGCCTGGGAAATATTAATCCAGATGATGGAAAGCAAAAATACTGCCGATGCTAGAAATCTGAAATTAAAACAAAACTTCCCCCCATGGTTGCGTCCTTAGCCCCCCTACTGTACTCCCTGTACACACATGACTGTGTGGCCAGGTTCAGCTCAAACTCCATCATCAAGTTTGCTGATGACACTGTGGTAGTGGGCCGGATCTCCGACAATGATGAGAAGGCCTACCAGGAGGAGGTGGCTGATCTGGTACTCTGGTGTCAGGACAGCAGCCTGCTCTTGAATGTCAAAAAAACTAAGGAGCTGATTGTGGATTTTAGAAGGGCTCAACATCCAAGGACGTACACGCCACTGGAAATAAATGGGTCTACTGTGGATAGGGTGAGCAGCTTTAAATACCTGGGAGTCCACATCAAAGAGGATCTGACATGGACAACACACATTGCCGCACTGGTGGGTAAGGCAAAGCAGTGCCTTTACCACCTTAAGACAGCTGAGGAAATTCAGAGTGTCTCTGAGGATCCTTCAATGCTTCTACTCTGGGGCTGTAGAGAGCATCCTGTCCGGCAACATCACAGTCTGGTTTGGGAATAGCTCTGCCCAGGACAGGAAGGCCCTGCAGAGAGTAGTGCATTCGGCAGAACGCACCATGGGAACTACACTCGCCCCCTTGCAGGACCTATACATCAGGAGGTGTAGATCAAGAGCAAACAAGATTATGAGGGACCCCTACCACCCCAGCAACGGACTGTTCCAGATGCTACGGTCAGGCAAACGCCTCCGCTGTCACGCTGTGAAAACGGAGAGGATGAGACGGAGTTTCTACCCACAGGCCATCAGGACTGTTAACCATTATAACTCCAGGAACTAAATTTTTCTTTTATGTTTTAATTTAAATTTATATGCTGCAATTGTAATTCTTTTTTTGCACAATCCGCAGGCATTGCCACTTTCATTTCACTGCACATCGTGTATGTGTATGTGACAAATAAACTTGACTAGACTTCACTTGAAGTAAAAAAAAACTGGTGTTGGTGCAGCTCTGTGTGTCAGGCAGCACCTACGGAGGACACGGATAGTGATGTTGATGTGATGAGTATTCCCAGCATTTCCTTATTAACTTAGAAATTGGATCTGTCTTTGAATAATTTTACTTCTCAATTCTGAGACAAGGGGGAACGTACAAACTTGGTACAGACAGCAGCCATAGTCAGGATCGAACCCAGGTCTCTGGCGCTGTAGGGCTGCAACTCCATCCTGGTGCCACTGTGCCTGCCTTGCTTTGCCCTGGCAGTCAGGGACATCATCACTTGGCATCCAAGCCTCAACATTATTCCGGCAACAGCTCTGGACCTCTACAACATCCCAGAGTTTGCTGCTCGGAACAGGAGCCATACTCAAGGAACAAAGACGATCTGCTTTGATCTTACCCCATGGGCGTTGGCACGGCAACTGTGGGGATTTGTCACCTGTATGTACTGCCTTTCGCAAAGTGCAAACTTTAGAACATTACATAAAAGCTTTATAAAATTAAAGAGTGCACATTCATACAATACAATACAATACAACACAATATATCTTTATTGTCGTATAGGGGTACAACGAGATTGGGAATGCGCCTCTCATACGATGCAATAATTTAATTAGCTAGTTAGTATTAATTTAAACAACCCAACGAAACAAATTGTAACAGTTTTAAAACAGAATAAAGTGCAAGTAGATCTGTGCCGGTTCACTGTGCGATGTGACCATCCGGCTCAACAGGACCGGTTCATGGCGGCTATGGCCCTGGGGATGAAGCTGTTCCTGAGTCTGGAGGTGCGGGCGTAGAAGGCCTTGTATCGTCTGCCCGATGGAAGGAGTTCGAACAGACTGTTGCAGGGGTGTGAGGAGTCTTTGTGGATGTTGGTGGCTTTTCTGAGGCATCGTGTGTTGTAGATGCCCTCCAAGGCTGGTAGCTGTGTTCCGATGGTCCTCTGAGCTCTATGGACTACCCGCTGAAGAGCTTTCCTCTCTGCCTCCGTGCAGCTGAGATACCACACAGGGATGCCATGTGTTAGGATGCTCTCTATGGTGCAGCGGTAGAAGGTCGTCAGCAGCTGTTGGGGTAGACCAGACTTCTTCAGTGTTCTCATGGAGACGTTCTACCTCCTGTCTGGTTGTAACCCTGAATTTCCTCTTGAACAATGGAGTCCTTCGTGGGTAATGTACTCGACCAGCCTGTCCACATGACCTGGGCCCCTGGGTGAAGCCTACACCTTCTTCTCATCATTGTAGCATCCATTGTTGAAGCAGCAGCACCCTCCTGCAGTTTAGTTCCAGTGTTGCTGTGCTACTTTTTTAGGAGCTGGAGCTGTCAATGGTGCCGGAGCGGCCACTGTTAAATTCCCCGTTAGTTAAAATTGCCCGCTGTTTATTTTGTCTTTTTGTTACAGTGCTGGTGAACTCCAGCTGCACTGCACACCCTGTTCCATTCAGAGACACAGCATGGAAACAGGCTCTTTGGCCGATACAGTCGTAGCCTGCCCAACCTCTCCCTATAGCTCAGGCCCTCGGGTCTTGGCAACATCCTCATCAATATTCCCTGCACTCTTTTCAGGTCCTGAATATCTTGGTCAGAAGAAGCCAGAAGTTTCATCCTTTATTGTGAATAATTTTGATGTAATGTTTAGATTGCGACTCCCTAAACAGTTGAGACAAGTGGAAGATGCATTCTGAGTTAGAGGCTGCCGTGAGGGGAATAGCAAGGTCTTGCAAATGGTCAATATCTATACTGAAATGATTTGGCGAGAGACTTACAGGTTGTATCTCTGGAGTCCATGCACTATTTCCACTTTGCTTCTTGGAAAAATAATTGGAAGCTCTTCACCCAGTGCAGAAAGATTTTGATGTCCTCTTTCATAGATAGCGTAACTTATTAAATGTGAAATAGTCAGAAATATTCCTGTTAGATTAAGGGTTTTCATGGATGGTCTGGTCCCTTGGTTTATCAGCCTCCAGTAATTCACAAGCAAAACAGGTTGGGCTGTTTGCTGCGGAGACTAGCACTGTGCAGAGCTACACTCCATCAAACGTTATGTACTCTCTGTGCACTTTCTGGATGAATTCCCAGCCTGTACATATACATTCTGCTGTTTACTCAATGTTAAACTATCTACTTTCCTGTTCATGCATTTTGACTAATGGCTGTGCACATCACAGCCTCCTTTGTGAAATGGCACGTTAGTTGCTTGGAAAGTGTTCGGTGATCATTATTTCAGGTTTGTCATTCATAGGTATTCATTTTTCTTTGGGTCAAATAAAGTTTCACTGCTGGAGTCCACTTCCACACTGCCTCTGTGTTGTTAACATACTAAATTATTCTGCATTCAGGAGTCCTCCCGTCATTTGATTAATATGGAAAGTCAAACCTTCTGTCTCTCACAGTGATTAATTCCCTCACCTTCCTCTCTTGTGAGAGGCCCTTAAATGTACGATGCAATGTTGATCCATCACTTATAGTAAGATGAGTAACTCGGTGCACTACTCGAGACCAATTGTCTGTATTAATTAAGTTTGTGTGAACTGATTTTCATTAAATATATCTCGCAAAAAATGTACCCTGCAGAACAAGATGCCTGATAAAAATACATGGTCCAATTCATCTCATGCAGAGAAATGGATGCATTAAATCCAGTTCGCCGTTAAGTAGGCACTGGAGCGGATGAAACGTACCCAAGGGAACGGTGGCAGGCACATAGGACCAGGCAGTGCTTTAGTGCAGCTCTTTGACCTTGCTTCTATTTCCTTTCTCATTCCATTAACAATTCAAAGGCTAATAGACTGTTGGCCTTTATCTTAAGGGGGTGGATTGTGAAGTGGGGAATGCAATACACAGCTGGCAGGACTACTCCAGCTGGAAGCAAATTGCAATCGCCCGTTCAATCAATAAGGAAGCACTTCCTCACACAAAAGGTGCTAGAAACCTCTCCAAAAGCTCGTTGAATTGAAACTTTCAAGACTGAGATTATACGGTAAGGTTATTGGAGGATAAGTGCCCAGGTTGGGTAAACTGAATACAGATCAGCCGTGATCCAACCAAACAGTTTGACTGATTAAATGACATTCCTGCTTTTATGTTCAATAAAGAGAAGGTATTTTCTGCAACACTTGGTGTTCCAGTTCTGATCCAGCATAACTAGACAAATCTTATAACTGGACTGTACTGTGTTCATGTTGAGCTGAGTGGTTGTTAGAAGAGAAACATATGGTTTACATTCGATCTTTCCCTGAAGATTATCCAACAGTCCACTAATTCACTGAAGACCTCCATCATCCCAGACAGCCTAGAATCTAGGCCCTAGATCAACTTCAACTTGCCTACCGTTGCACCAAGTCCACAGCAGACACCCTCTCCCTGGCCTTACACGCCTTGCTGGAATGTGGATAACAAGGACACCTACGTCAGACTCCTCTGTATTTATTATATCTCCGCATCCTACACCATAATTCCAACCAAACCCATCTCCAAACCCCTGGACCATGGACTCAGCACACCCACCCTGCAACTGGATCCTTGACTTCCTGACCCACAGACCACAATCAGTAAGGGTAGGCAACAAAACATTCTCCACGATAGTTCTCAACACCGATGTCCCACAAGGATATATTCTCAGCCCCAAACAATGCAACCTCTGCACTCACGACTTTGCAGCTAAATTCTGCTCTAATTCCACTGACAAATTTGCAGTTGACACCACTCTCGCGGGAAAGATCTCAAACAATGACAAGATAAAGAGATCAATGACAAGATCAAGACAGCAACCTCTCCCTAAATGTCAGTAAGATGAAGGAGCTATTGACTTCAGGCAGTGAAGTGGAATGTACACCCCAATCAGCATCAACAGTGCCAAACTGGAGATGATGGAGAGCTTCAAGTTCCCAGGTGGAAATATCACCAACAATTTGCCCTGGACCAACCACATGTAATCTATGGCCAAGAAACCACATCAACGCCTCTACATCCTCAGAAGACTGAGGAGGTTCAGCACGTCTCCAATGTCTCTTACCAACTTCTACATATGCATCGTAGAAAGCATCCCATTGGGATGCATCACAACTGGGTTTGGCAACAGCCCTGCCCGAGACCGCAAGAAATCACGCAGGATTGTGGACGCAGGCCGGTCCATCACACAGACCAGTCTCCCCACTATTGCCTCCATCTACATTTCACACTGCCGCGGGAAAGCAGCCAAAATAATCCAGGACTATGTTCACCCTGGTCATTGCCTTTTCACCCCTCTCCTGTCAGGCAAACGATACAAAAGCTTGAAAGCACATACCGCCACATTCAGGAACAGGTTTTTCGGTGCTGTTATTGGTCTAATGAATGGTCCTCCCTTTAGACATCGTAGTGAGCTTCCAACCTGTCTCATTGTGGTCATTGCACTTTTCCCCTGTAACCGTAATGCTATAACACTTGTAAACACCATATTCAGCACTGTGACTATTATCTCCTTGCACTCTTCGTTGTGCTTGTGTACCGCCTGCTTTGACAGGATAGCATACAAACAGCTTCTCACTGTATCTCAATACATGTCACAATGATAAACCAATACCAGTAGTGAGCTACTCAGACACTGAAAGTCAAGATGTCGGGTTAGTTTTGCTCACCTCCATGGGTGTAATTTTTTTCGTAGCGTAAAGTTCACCAAGGAATGAAAAGGATTCTCAAAGACAAATATTTCTTAAAATGAAATTTTAAGCTCCCCATGCAAAGAGCTCCCCAGGCAAATGAACCTGATCCAAAGGAAGAAAAAGGGTCTCGACCCGAAACGTCACCCATTCCTTCTCTCCTGAGATGCTGCCTGACCTGCTGAGTTACTCCAGCATTTTGTGAATAAATACCTTCGATTTGTACCAGCATCTGCAGTTATTTTCCTACAAAGGAAGAGGGGATGTTTTGTTGCCCTACGCCGCAGTGTCTGGGCAGTTTAACAAGGTGCTCTGTGGATATAAGGAACTGCAGATGCTGGTTTACAAAAAAAGGCTCAAAGTGCTAGAATAACTCAGCGGGTCAGGCAGCATCCATAGGGCGGCATGGTGGCACAGCGGTAGAGTACCTTCCAGCACCAGAGACCCGGGTCTGATCATGACTACGGGCGCTGTCTGTACAGAGTTTGTACCTTCTCCCTGTGACCTGCGTGGGTTTTCTCCAAGTGCTCCAGTTTCCTACCACACTCCAAGGATGTACAGGTTTGTAGGCTAATTGGCTTGGAAAAATGGTAACTTGTCCCTAGTGTGTGTAGGGTAGTGCTAGTGTGCTGGTCAGCTGGTCAGCGTGGACTCAGTGGGCTGAAGATCCTGTTTCCACGCTGTATCTCAAAACTAATCTCTCTGGAGGACATGGATAGGTGATGTTTTGGGTCAGGACCCCTCTTCAGACTTATTGTAGCAGGAGGGAGAAAGCTGGAAGAAAGGTGGGGCAGGGCAAAGTCTGGCAAGTGATAGGTGGATACTGGTGAGAGGGTTTAGAGTGGCAGACGGGTGGACAAAAGCCAGAGGTGAGAAGAAGACACGAAGGCTGTAAGATAAGGAGATCAAGAGTAAAGAAGTGCAAAATGTGAAGCCAGAGGAAGGGATATAGGTGGTAGGGGATTGGGTGGGGGGGGGGCTCCATGGAGGAGATTTAGAAGAATTCTGTGAAGACAAATTATTTCTTTGTGAGCACAATCAACTCATTCCTTACAATTCTAACAATACCATAGTAATATCTGAAAATGTCAATTTGTAACTCTGTTGTGTAATCTGGTCAAAAACAAAACCCATGTTATTTGTTTAAATCTCCCAGAAATGATTAGTTGTCAACAAGCTGTTAGCATGAGTCAGTAGTCTGTAACTGTGATTTATTGTTTGATTCTCCCTTTCCCCCATGGACAATTTAATCTCCTTTTTCCTACAACTCTTGATTTTCATTACAGGACAGATGTTCACACTGACCCATGATTCATTAGTTTATAACATGATATCATGCTCCAGTCAAAGATTTTTCTTGCTGTTAGGGTTCTCTCTCAGGAGACAGGTTGTTGGACAGGTTGGGAATTAATTCTCCTGCCCCATTGTTGCCTGCTTTAAAATACATCATCCCCTCAGAAAGACAGCTGTGAGCTCTGTTGTGGCTCTTGGGCTGCTTGATAAAGTTTTATGTCAGAACTAATGTATCAGAACATTTTGTTGTCAATAAAAGAGAGAGTCTCCCTGATCACCAGTTCTGAAACTAAAGTGATTGGAAAAATCTGATGAGATTAGAGGGCTGTGTTGTGGCAGAAGTCAGCTGTGGAGGCCAAGTCACTGGGTAGTTTTAAAGCAGCGATTGACTGATTCTTGACCAGTAAGGGTGTCAAAGGTTCTGAATATAAGGAGAAGGCAAGAGAATGAGGTTGAGAGGGAACGATAGATCAGCCATGATTGAATGGAGGAGTGGACTCAATGAGCTGAATGGCGTAATTCTGCTCCTATGATTTATGAACATGAACTTATGACAAATAACACCAAGATATCTAGCTTGCAAGTTCTGCAAACCTCAAAGTGGAAGGATGAACGTTTCAGGATAAAAGCAGTCGAGGAAAGAGGCCATTCCTAATTTAAATTTAGTTTGGAGGTACAACACGAAAACAGGCCCTTCGGCCCACTGAGTCCACACCGACCAGCGATCCCCACACATTAACACCATTCTACACACATTAGGGACAATTTACAATGATACCAAGGCCAATTAACCGATATACCTGTACATCTTTGGAGTGTGGGAGGAAACCGGAGATCCTGGAGAAAACCCATGCGGTCACGGGGAGAATGTACAAACTCCGTACAGACAGCACCCGTAGTCAGGATCAAATCCAGGTCTCTGGTGCTGTAAGACAGCAACTACCGCTGCACCACCCTGCCACCCCCAATGTAAACCATTTACAATAAACTAATCAAATTAAACACGTGAGCTTTCCTTTTATATGCATCTACCTCTTTGGAGCCCTGTGAACTGTCTTTAATCAGGCTTTATTGGACCTGAATCCTATATCTTGCAGTGAATGCTGTATCCTTTATCCTTTATGTGTGTACTGTGGACGGCTAGATTGTATTCATGGACAGTCTTTTCTCTGACTGGATAGTACACAAGCAAAAGCTTTTCCCTGTACATTTGGTACACGTGACAATAATAAACTAAACACAACATTTAGTTTGCACAATGATAGGATCTGGGCACTTTTCATTAACAGCATTTTTGATAAATTTTCTTAGAACTACATAACCTATTTAATATTGTGAAGATAGTAATTGACTTCACTTGAACGAAATACACTGAACAATAATACGTCATGTCCAATATACCGGGTCACAGTCGACAAACAAAAGATATTTTCTGAATAGCTGTAATGGGTTTATTGTACACCTGCTATATACGAATGTTATGTAAGAATTTTGTTGTTCTGTTTCAGGACATATGACAATAAGACTGTAGAAGCCATTTACGCTTAAATTAGTTACTGTCATTATATTATGGCCATGTTTAATATTTCTAGTTTCTATCTGTCTGCACCTTGGAAGGTGGGATTTGATATGTAGAGGGGCTTGTCTACATCTGAGGAGGTTAGCATAGCCACAGAGATTGGGGGTCAGTTTAGGCTCGGACGATGGAGAGAAAATAGTTTTTTCTTCGGTCTGGGACTCAAACACAGATAGCTAATAGGCAGTGTGTGAGGCAGGAGGCAGAAAAGGGAAACACTCAGACCCAATATGTAGGAGAGAAAGAAGTGAAAAGAAATAAACTGAGAATAAGAAATGATGGGTCCCTTAAATGTGTATATTTTAATGCTAGGAGCATTGTAAGAAAGGTGGATGAGCTTAGAGCCTGGATTGACATCTGGAAGTATGATGTTGTGGCGATCAGTGAAACATGGTTGCAGGAGGGTTGCGATTGGCAATGAAATATTCTAGGATTTCATTGTTTCAGATGTGATAGAATCGGAGGGGCAAGAGGTGGGGGTGTTGCATTGCTTGTCAGGGAGGATATCACAGCAGTGCTTTGGCAGGACAGACTAGAAGGCTCGATTAGGGAGGCTGTTTGGGTGGAACTCAGAAATGAGAAAGGTTTAGCAACACTTATAGGGGTGTATTATAGACCGCCAAATAGGGAACGAGAACTGGAAGAGCAAATATGTAAGGAGATAGCAGATATTAGTAGTAAGCACAGAGTAGTGATTGTGGGTGATTTCAATTTTCCGTATATAGACTGGGAATCACATTCTGTTAAAGGGCTGGATGGTTTGGAGTTTGTAAAATGTGTGCAGGATAGTTTTTTGCAGCAATACGTAGCGGTACCTACCAGAGAAGGGGCAGTGTTGGACCTCCTGTTAGGAAATGAGACGGGTCAGGTGACGGAGGTATGTGTTGATGAGCATTTTGGGTCCAGTGATCACAATGCCATTAGTTTCAATATAATTATGGAGAAGGTCAAATCTGGACCAAGGGTTGAGATTTTGGATTGGAGAAAGGCTAATTTTGAGGAGATGAGAAAGGATTTAAAAGGAGTGAAATGGAACTTTTTGTTTTATGAAAAGGATATAATAGAGAAATGGAGGATATTTAAAGGTGAAATTTTGAGAGTACAGAGTCTTTATGTCCCTGTTTGGTGGAAAGGAAAGAATAATAATTTGAAAGAGCCGTGGTTTTCCAGGGAAATTGGACACTTGGTTTGGAAAAAGAGGCAGATATACAATAAATATAAGCGGCAGGGAGTAAGTGAGGTTCTTGAGGAATATAAAGAATGTAAAAGGAATCTTAAGAAGGAAATTAGAAAAGCGAAAAAAAGATATGAGGCTGCTTTGGCAAGTAATGTAAAAGTAAACCCCAAGGGGTTCTACAGATATGTCAATAGCAAAAGGATAGCGAGGGATAAAATTGGTCCATTAGAGAGTCAGAGTGGACAGCTATGTGCTGAGCCGGAAGAAATGGGGGAGATATTAAACAATTTCTTTTCTTCGGTATTCACCGAGGAGAAGGATATTGAATTATGTGAGGTAAGCGAAACAAGTAGAGTAGTGATGGAAATTATGAGGATTAAAGAAGAGGAGGTACGGACACTTTTGAAAAATATAAAAGTGGATAAGTCTCCAGGTCCTGATAGGATATTCCCTAGGACATTGAGGGAAGTTAGTGCAGAAATAGCAGGGGCTATGACGGAAATATTTCAAACGTCATTAGAAACGGGGATGGTGCCGGAAGATTGGCGCATTGCGCATGTTGTGCCTTTGTTTAAAAAAGGTTCTAAAGGTAAACCTAGCAATTATAGACCTGTTAGTTTGATGTCTGTGGTGGGAAAATTAATGGAAAAGATACTTAGGGACAATATATATAATTATTTGGATAAACAAGGCCTGATTAGAAACAGTCAACATGGATTTGTGCCTGGAAGGTCATGTTTGACTAATCTTCTTGAATTTTTTGAAGAGGTTACCAGGGAAATTGATAAGGGCAAGGCTGTGGATGTTGTCTATATGGACTTCAGTAAGGCATTTGACAAGGTTCCACATGGAAGGTTGATTAAGAAGGTTAAATCGTTGGGTATTAATAGTGAGGTTGCAAGATGGGTTCAACAATGGCTGAATGGGAGATACCAGAGGGTAATGGTTGACAATTGTATGTCAGGTTGGAGGCCAGTGTCTAGTGGAGTACCCCAAGGATCTGTGTTGGGTCCACTGTTGTTTGTCATTTACATTAATGATCTGGATGATGGTGTGGCAAATTGGATTAGTAAATATGCAGATGATACTAAGATAGGTGGTGTAGTTAATAATGAAGTAGAGTTTCAAAGTCTACAGAGAGACTTGGGCCTTTTGGAAGGGTGGGCTGAAAGATGGCAGATGGAGTTTAATGCTGATAAGTGTGAGGTGCTGCATTTTGGTAGGACAAATCAAAATAGGACGTACAGGGTAAATGGTAGGGAATTGAGGAATGCAGTGGAACAGAGGGATCTGGGAATAACTGTGCATTGTTCCCTGAAGGTGGAATCTCATGTGGATAGGGTGGTGAAGAAGGCGTTTGGTATGCTTGCCTTTATAAATCAGAGCATCGAGTATAGAAGTTGGGATGTAATGTTAAAATTGTACAGGGCATTGGTGAGGCCGAATCTGGAGTATGGTGTGCAGTTCTGGTCGCCAAATTATAGGAAGGATGTCGACAAAATGGAGAGAGTACAGAGGAGATTTACTAGAATGTTGCCTGGGTTTCAGCACTTAAGCTACAGAGAGAGGTTGAACAGGTTGGGTCTTTATTCTTTGGAGCGTAGAAGGTTGAGGGGGGACTTGATAGAGGTTTTTTAAATTTTGAGAGGGACGGACAGAGTTGACGTGGGTAGGCTTTTCCCTTTGAGAGTGGGGAAGATTCCAACAAGGGGACATAGCTTCAGAATTGAGGGACAAAAGTTTAGGGGTAACATGAGGGGTAACTTCTTTACTCAGAGGGTGGTGGCTGTATGGAATGGGCTTCCGGTGGAAGTGGTGGAGGCAGGCTCGATTTTATTATTTAAGAGTAAATTGGATAGGTATATGGATAAGAGGGGATTAGAGGGTTATGGTCTGAGAGCAGGTAGATGAGACTAGGTCAGAGAGAGTGGTCGGCGTGGACTGGTAGGGCCGAACGGGCCTGTTTCCGTGCTGTAATTGTTATATGGTTATATGGTTATATGGTTAAACACACAGTAATGACCACACGATCACGACTGTGTTGTCTGAAGAGGAAACAGTTGATAAGAACGATAAGTTATGAATTATTTTTTGATTTGTGCTACTTTAATAAAGACCAATTCATCAAGAAACAGCATTTGGATGATTCGTTTTTGCTATCTTAGAGTGCGGTGTGTGCGTAAACTATATCTCCACCACATCCCCAAGCAGTAATGGCTATCGAAGTTGGACTTTCAGAAGGTATAGAAACTGCCATTACAAAGACACTCTTGACTTGACTTGACTCTCTTGATGCAAATGTATAAAGTTGTTGTAGGCTTGGGTCAATTGCTCGTATATACAGTACACACCAATGGATCCGTGCTGGGACCCCAGTTATTTACAGTGTATATTAATGATTTGGACGAGGGAATTGAATGCAACATCTCTAAGTTTGCGAATGACACGAAGCTGGGTGGCAGTGTTAGCTGCGAGGAGGATGCTAGGAGGCTGCAGAGTGACTTGGATAGATTAGGCGAGTGGGCAAATGCATTGCAGATGCAATATAATGTGGATAAATGTGAGGTTATCCACTTTGGCGGCATGAACAGGAAAGCAGAGTATTACCTGAATGGTGACCGATTGGGAGAAGGGGAGATGCAACGTGACCTGGGTGTCATGGTGCACCAGTCATTGAAAGCAAGCATGCAGGTGCAGCAGGCAGTGAAGAAAGCGAATGGTATGTTGGCATTCATAGCAAGAGGATTTGAGTTTAGGAGCAGGGAGGTTCTGCTGCAGTTGTACAGGGCCTTGGTGAGACCGCACCTGGAGTATTGTGTGCAGTTTTGGTCTCCTAACCTGAGGAAAGACGTTCTTGCCTTAGAGGGAGTACAGAGAAGGTTCACCAGATTGATCCCTGGGATGGCGGGACTTTCATATGAGGAAAGACTGGATAGACTGGGCTTGTACTCGCTGGAATTTAGAAGACTGAGGGGGGATCTTATAGAAACATATAAAATTCTTAAGGGGTTGGAGAGGCTAGATGCGGGAAGATTGTTCCCGATGTTGGGGGAGTCCAGAACCAGGGGTCACAGCTTAAGGATAAGGGGGAAGTCTTTTAGGACCGAGATGAGAAAACATTTCTTCACACAGAGTGGTGAGTCTGTGGAATTCTCTGCCACAGAAGGTAGTTGAGGCCAGTTCATTGGCTATATTTAAGAGGGAGTTAGATGTGGCCCTTTTTGCTAAAGGGATCAGGGGGTATGGAGAGAAGGCAGGTACAGGCTACTGAGCTGGATGATCAACCATGATCATATTGAATGGCGGTGCAGGCTCGAAGGGCCGAATGGCCTACTCCTGCACCTATTTTCTATGTTTCTATGTTTCTATCCAGCTTATAGTGCTGCTGCCTCACAGCGCCAGAGATCCGGGTTCGATCCTGACCTTGGATGCTGTCTGTGTGCAGTTTGCACATACCCGCTGTGACCGCGTGGGTTTCCTCCCGCATCACAATGATGTGTGGGTTTGTAGGTTAATCTCTTCAAGGCATGTCTACTTTGAAGAAGTTACTTTTTGTTTGTTTCTTCCCTCTGTAAAATTGTCCCTAGTGCGTGTAGAGTGGATGTGAAAGTGGGATAACATAGAATTAGTGTGATCAAAGGTTGGCGTGGCCCTTTCAATCAATCAAGTGCCTCGTCTTTTCAAAATCGTTAAATTTAGCTGTAAAAGTAAAGATTATTCAAACAGAAACTAATGTAAAGGAATCAATACATTCACAGATAATATGGTCAAGTTGATTCCCAGAACACTGCACAAATGAACTAAAAACAGAAAATGTGAGAAACAATCTCATTATTATTATCTGAATGGTGGCCGATTAGGAGAAGGGGAGATGCAACGAGACCTGGGTGTTGTGGTACATCAGTCATTGAAAGTAGGCATGCAGGTGCAGCAGGCAGTGAAGAAAGCGAATGGTATGTTGGCATTCATAGCGAGGGGATTTGATTATAGGAGCAGGGAGGTTCTGCTGCAGTTGTACAGGGCATTGGTGAGACCGCACCTGGAGTATTGCGTACAGTTTTGGTCTCCTAATCTGAGGAAAGACATTCTTGCCTTAGAGGGAGTACAGAGAAGGTTCACCAGATTGATTCCTGGGATGGCAGGACTTTCATATGAAGAAAGACTGGATAGACTCGGCTTGTACTCGCTGGAATTTAGAAGATTGATGGGGATCTTATAGAAACTTACAAAATTCTTAAGGGGTTGGACAGGCTAGATGCAGGAAGATTGTTCCCAATGTTGGGGAAGTCCAGAACAAGGGGTCACAGTTTAAGGATAAGGGGGAAGTCTTTTAGGACTGAGATGAGAACGTTTTTTTTCACACAGAAAGTGGTGAATCTGTGGAATTCTCTGCCACAGAAGGTAGTTGAGGCCAGTTCATTGGCTATATTTAAGAGGGAGTTAGATGTGGCCCTTTTTGCTAAAGGGATCAGGGGGTATGGAGAGAAGGCAGGTACGGGATACTGAGTTGGATGATCAGCCATGATCATATTGAATGGTGGTGCAGGCTCGAATGGCCGAATGGCCTACTCCTGCACCTATTTTCTATGTTTCTATGTTTCTAATCAGCAGGTCAGGCGGCATCTTTGGAAAGAGAAGCAAAGTTAACGTTTCATGTTGGTGAACCTTTGTCAGAACCTTTGATCTGAAGTGTTAACTCTTCACCCAGATTCTTGGTTCTTGTTCCTTGGTCCTCCAAAATATTCCAAATGGAATTTAAACTGGAGGTGGCGGAGTATGGACTTAAACAAGAAGGGCTTCTTGGAGAAGAGCTGCCTTAAATTTAGTTGCGTCTGGTTGAATAACATAACATAACATAACATAACATAACATAACATAACAACACTTTATTGTCACTCGGCACAACACCGAGCGAAATTTCAGCAGTCACACAAAATACAGCAAAAAGAAAAAAACACAGGACACCCGACCCCAACACAAACATCCATCACAGTGACTCCAAACACCCCCTCACTGTGATGGAGGCAACAAAACTTCCCCTCTCTTCCCCCCGCACCCACGGACAGGCAGCTCGACCCCTACCGAGGCAAACGACACGCACAGCCCCCGCAAGGGGATGGAAGGCCCCCCGGCCGAGCCGCCCCGGGCACCGAAACGTCCCGCGGCCGCACCGGGCGATGTTAAGTCCAACGGCCCGAGCCGCACCGGGCACTGAAACGTCCCGCGGCCGAACAGCGCTGACGATGTTAAGTCCAGCGGCCAAGCCGCACCGGGCACTGAAACGTCCCGCGGCCACACCGGGCGATGTTAAGTCCAGCGGCCAAGCCGCACCGGGCATTGAAACGTCCCGCGGCCGAGCCGCACCGGGCACTGAAACGTCCCGCGGCCACACCGGGCACTGAAACGTCCCGCGGCCACACCGGGCGATGTTAAGTCCAGCGGCCGAGCCGCACCGGGCACTGAAACGTCCCGCGGCCGAGCTGCGCCGGCAATGTTAAGGCCCGCAGCCGAGCCGCACCGGGCACTGAAACGTCCCGCAGCCGAGCTGCGCCGGCAATGTTAAGGCCCGCAGCCGAGCCGCACCGGGCACTGAAACGTCCCGCAGCCGAGCTGCGCCGGCAATGTTAAGGCCCGCAGCCGAGCCGCACCGGGCCCTGAAACGTCCCGCAGCCGAGCTGCGCCGGCAATGTTAAGGCCCGCAGCCGAGCCGCGCCCCGGGGAAGAGACCTAATAAAATAAAGGTTTCCCCCCGCCCCACCCCCCCACCCCACCCCACACCCCCACCACACACCCCCACCACACATACACAGCCAAAAACAGAAACAAAAACCATCCCAACACCGACACAAACAAAAAAAAAGAAAAAAAGACAACAGACTGCCAGAGAGCCGCAGCCGTTAGGCGCAGCCAACTCCAACTATAGTAGGGTGAAGACTATTCCATGCTTTAATTGTGTGAGGGAAGATTGAATTGCTGTACACATCTGTCTTGATATCTGGTATCTCAAATTGAATCGAATGCCCTCATGGAATCCCAGATGGACAAACACACAGCATCTTTTCCACAAGCAATCAGCCTGCAATTTGCAGTTTGATTTTCAGCAAGGGGTCAGCAGTCATTGTCTTTGCCCTGAGACTGATGGCTGTGTGTGGCTCTGAGCGTGTGGGACGTGAAATGTGTGATCCTGAGACGCAACCAAGAAGAATTGATGAAAACTTTTCTAAACTTTTGAAACTGCTGAGCCTTGTTGAATGAAGTGTCACTGAATTTTTAACCACAAAGTCAGCTTCAAACTGCTGAACAAGCTTTCTGACTTGGAAAATGATTTTTTTTAAGCATGCAACACGCACTTCACGATAAAATATTAACACAGACTTTTCAAATTGTAAAGAATGTTTTTAATTTACAATTTTTATGTTTATAACAGCTCTCTACCTCAATCCTCCCACCAGCCTTTATTTCAATTGTTGAAAAAATGATTTAAAAGATAATTACATCACATCGAGCTGTAAAATGCTACCTTTAAGCATTGGAGTTTAAATTTTTCAAGTGCAATAAATTCTGCAATGGCAAGTAACCATTGTAAGTCCACAGAGGTAAAAGGAAAGTACGGATGTTAAATGCATCTGCCGTTTTACAAATGTAGATTTTATGTATCTTCCTAGCAGAGGTTTTACAAAGACGTTTTTCAGCATTTGATAAAGTGCAGATCATTTCGGGACCTACGGATTATCTTGTTCAAGGTAAGTAAAAGCCATTTTATCTTCTTCACCTTGTAATGGTTTGATTTAATTTAATCCTCGGCAACATCTGAGTCACAGAGTCGTGCAGCACAGAAACAGGCCCTTCGGCCCATCAAGTCCACTCTGGCCACCAGCCCACAAATTTTACACTCGTCCTATTTTGTTCTCCCCACGCGGGACCAGGTGCCGCATGGCATCCAGCGATGGAGTGAGATACTAACTGGTGGGTGACTGAACATTGGGCCCACTGCCAAGCCAGGCTGGGTGGAGTAGGTGGAAGCTCTCAGAGTCTGATGACGGGTCTCGATCTCAAATGTCGGCTGCTCCTTCTCTCCAGAGATGCTGCCTGACCCACTGAGTTACTCCAGCATTTTGTGTCTATCTTAGGAGGAAGCTAGCTTTGCTTACTTTGGGTGTAACAGCCAGAATTGTGAATTTGCTGCATAGATTGAGCCAAGAGATCTCTTCAAAGAATGTTGTAGTGCAGCTGTAGGGAGATGATTTATGCTGAAAAGCCCCAGGATTGCAGAGTTGCGATCTGTAAACATGCAGCAGACAGGGAATGGAGGAGACAACTGTGCTCCGACAATCACTGGCATTAGAAGGATGAGGGGGGATCTTATTGAAACGTATAAGATAATTAGGGGATTGGACACATTAGAGGCAGATAACATGTTCCCAATGTTGGGGGAGTCCAGAACAAGGGGCCACAGTTTAAGAATAAGGGGTAGGCCATTTAGAACGGAGATGAGGAAGAACTTTTTCAGTCAGAGGGTGGTGAAGGTGTGGAATTCTCTGCCTCAGAAGGCAGTGGAGGCCAGTTCGTTGGATGCTTTCAAGAGAGAGCTGGATAGAGCTCTTAAGGATAGCGGAGTGAGGGGGTATGGGGAGAAGGCAGGAACGGGGTACTGATTGAGAGTGATCAGCCATGATCGCATTGAATGGCGGTGCTGGCTCGAAGGGATGAATGGCCTACTCCTGCACCTATTGTCTATTGTCTATTGTCTACAAGGGAGTTATATTGCATTGGAAGGAATGGGCTCTATTTACTTTGGTTAAGAAATTTGAAACAGACAAGCTATTTTAGTCTAATAAAAATGAACTGCAGATACTCATTTTGTACCAAAGATAGACACAAAGTGCTGGAGTAACTCAGCGTGTCAGGCAGCATCTCCGGAGAAAATAAATAGGTTAATGTTTTGGGTCAGGACTATTCTGAAGAAGGGGCTGAAGAAAGCCCAAAACGTCATGTATCCATGTTCTCCAGAGATGCTGCCTGACCCGCTGAGTTACTCCAGCACTCTGTGAAACGTTACCTATCCATGTTCTCCAGAGATGCTGCCTGACCCGCTGAGTTACTCCAGCACTCTGTGAAACGTTACCTATCCATGTTCTCCAGAGAAGCTGCCTGACCCGCTGTTACTCCAGCACTTTATGTCTTTCTTTGGTATATATCAGCATCTGCAGTTCCCTTTTATTACATTTTGTCTCTCCACTGCGAAATCTCCTCAAAGTACTTTGATGCTACTTTAATATGTTTGTTTCATCCCTCTACGACTGTCCATGAGGCATTTGTGCAATAGCCATCATCTTACAAACCCCATGAGGATGTAACCAGAGCAATAGGAACCAAATATGTAACAATAGACAGTAGACAATAGGTGCAGGAGGAGGCCATTCGGCCCTTCGAGCCAGCACCGCCATTCAATGTGATCATGGCTGATCATTCTCAATCAGTACCCTGTTCCTGCCTTCTCCCCATACACCCTGACTCCGCTATCCTTAAGAGCTCTATCCAGCTCTCTCTTGAATGCATTCAGAGAATTGGCCTCCACTGCCTTCTGAGGCAGAGAATTCCACAGATTCACAACTCTCTGACTGAAAAAGTTTATCCTCATCTCAGTTCTAAATGGCCTACCCCTTATTCTTAAACTGTGGCCCCTTGTTCTGGACTCCCCCAACATTGGGAACATGTTTCCTGCCTCTAACGTGTCCAACCCCTTAATAATCTTATACGTTTCGATAAGATCTCCTCTCATCCTTCTATATTCCAGTGTATACAAGCCTTGTCACTCCATTCAACATATGAAAGTCCTGCCATTCCGGGAATTAACCTAGTAAACCTATGCTGCATGCCCTCAATAGCAAGAATATCCTTCCTCAAATTTGGAGACCAAAACTGCACACAGTATTCCAGGTGCGGTCTCACTAGGGCCCTGTACAACTGCAGAAGGACCTCTTTGTTCGTATACTCAACTCCTCTTGTTATGAAGGCCAACATTCCATTGGCTTTCTTCACTGCCTGTTGTACCTGCATGCTTCCTTTCAGTGACTGATGCACTAGGACACCCAGATCTCGTTGAACATCCCCTGTTCCTAACTTGACACCATTCAGATAATAATCTGCCTTCCTATTCTTACCACCAAAGTGGATAACCTCACACTTATCCACATTAAACTGCATCTGCCATGCATCCGCCCACTCACACAACCTGTCCAAGTCACCCTGCAACCTCATAGCATCTTCCTCACAGTTCACACTGCCACCCAGCTGTGTATCATCTGCAAATTTGCTAATGGTACTTTTAATCCCTTCATCCAAGTCATGAATGTATATTGTAAATAGCTGCGGTCCCAGCACCGAGCCTTGCGGTACCCCACTAGTTACTGCCTGCCATTCTGAAAGGGACCCATTTATCCCCACTCTTTGCTTTCTGTCTGTCACCAATTTTCTATCCAAGCATGTACGTCAGTGTGTAACCATGTATGTAAGTCAGTGTGTAACCATGTAGGTAAGTCAGTGTGTAACCATGTATGTAAGTCAGTGTGTAACCATGCATGTAAGTCAGTGTGTAACCATGTATGTAAGTCAGTATGTAACCATGTATGTAAGTCAGTATGTAACCATGTATGTAAGTCAGTGTGTAACCATGTATGTAAGTCAGTGTGTAACCATGTATGTAAGTCAGTATGTAACCATGTATGTAAGTCAGTGTGTAACCATGTATGTAGATCAGTGTGCAAGAACCACTAGACCATCCAGTGCCGTACCACCTCACTACTACTCTGCTTTTAAGTGAGTGAACACCTGTTCACAACTTCCAGACTGGGACCTCTGCATCCTTCCCTACAATGAGCATTAGGTGCCTGCCGTTCTCACGAGTTACGCAAGTAAGTGAGAACACAGGAGATGTTCAGGGTGTTTCAATTGGTAGGAGTTGCATTTATCACCATTTAGCAAGTACAGAATGAAAGTGTTTATGCGGAGATCACCATGTCTAATGTGCCTGCAAAGCTGCAGTGAGTAATTGTTTCATTGTTCCGCTTGATATCTCTGGTGTACTTGACAAATAAACATCCATGAATCTGGAATGATCTCAGCACCTGTAGTCAGTGCTGCTGCTTTGCTCTGCTTTATTTTGCTGCAATTGCTTTGGTGGCCATCAGTTTGAACTCTGTGATCCGCCCAGCAGCTGTGGGAGTGGCAGTGCTTGTTGTAGCAGGGAAGGCCGGCAAGTCCCTTCCATTGTCAACTCAACAAGACACCATGCAGACCCCCGCTGTGAACCTGGAGAGAGTGAAGCCTCCTGCTTTCCCAGCTTAAGCCTTGTCTACTGGACCTGGATCACAGGTGGGCAACTTTAACCAGCTCCAGAAGCAAAGACCTGTAGTCACTGAAAACCTGAAATAAAATCATCGGCCAGCTGTGCAGAGAGAACAGTCAATGTTGAAGAAGGGTCTCGACCCGAAACGTCACCCATTCCTTCTCTCCTGAGATGCTGCCTGACCTGCTGAGTTACTCCAGCATTTTGTGAATAAATACCTTCGGTGAGTCAATGTTTAAAGTCAGTGCCCTCTCATCACAACTTTGATCTGCACCGTTTCTGCTACTGCTTTCTCTTGCCATGGAAGGAAAGTGAGTCACTGTGGCAAGATGTAGCGACATTTCAGTGCTGGGTCCGTCAGAACTATATTGAGTATAATAGTCAGGAAGTCATGTTGCAGCTGCTGAGATTCTACCTGTCCCCGGTGTTGCGAAGGATGGGCCTGGCACAGATGCCACGCAATGTGCCAGTCAGCTGGACATTGCCGCACCATCTGTCGCTCGTGGAAAGGTTCTTCCGGACCAACACCTTTGACCACAAGTCCATCGGGCAGTGGTCAGCACGGAACGTCCTGCAGGCACTGCAGGGGAATGACTCCATTGATCCTGTGGCGTGGTTCCCAGAGCAGACTGCCCAGCTTGTCTGGCAAAATGCCTCATCGCCAGAACTCACCAACAAGCACCAAGACCTGGCTTGGCTGGCGGTGAGGGGAGCCCTCCCAATCAGATCCTTTCTGCACCGCCGGAGCCTCACTACCAGCGCATGCTGCCCTCGGGACGGCTGCTATGGAGAGGAGACGATCGACAAACCTCTTCGCAGAGTGTGGATTTGCCAAGAGAGTCTGGAGAGGTCTGCAGGGATCCCTGTCTCGATTTATGCCGAGCAGCTCCATCACAGCGGACTCTGTGATCTACGGACTGTTCCCAGGGACGCATTCAGAGACTGACATCGAGTGCTGCTGGAAGGTCATCAACTCGGTGAAAGACTCTCTTTGGTCTGCCCGAGCTTTGTTGACCTCCCAGCGGAGCGAGCTGTCCGTCGGGAATGTTGCCGACTGGCCCGCTGCAGACTGCAGGAGTATGTGCTGAGGGACGCACTGAAGCTTGGTGCAGCCAACGCAAAGGCTCTGTGGGGGATGACCACAGTCTAGGGTCCTTCCGCTGCTGGACATGGGGGGCAGAGTGTGGTGGAGACGCCCCTCCAAATAAGGGAAGGGATTCTGTGTAAATCTGGCAATGAATATCTGTATTGAATGTATAACCTCTGGGAATGTCGGATGGAGTTTTTGAAAATAAAATGTTTTGTAAATATTTATTACTGGAATAAAGTATTTTTTTATTTAAAAAAAATGTTGCAGCTTTATAGGACTTTGTTTTGGTCAATGTGTAGTAGTTGTTAGTTTTGTTTTCAGAGAAACATTGTGGAAACAGTCCTTTTGACCCACCAAGTCAGTGGTGGCCAATGATCACGTACACTGGTTCTATCTGACGCACCAGGGACATTTTACAGAAACCAATTAACCTACAAACCTGCATGTCTGGAATGTGGGAGGAAACTGTAACACCCAGAGAAAACCTAGGCAGTCACAGGGAGAATGCAAACTCTTTACAGACAGCACCCAAGGACAGGATTGAACCCGGGTCTCTGACGCTGTAAGGCAGCAGCTCTACCGTTATGCCACTGTCTGCCATGTTATGTGCAGTTCTGGTCACCCCACTGCAGGAAGGTCAAGGAGAGGGTGCAGGAGAAGCGAACCAGAATGCTATTTGGATTAGAGTACATTAGCTATAAAGAGTGGTTGGACAAACTTAGATTGTTTTTTTCTGGAGCATCGGAGGCTGAGGGGAGACTTGATAGAAGTATATCAAATTATGAAAGACATGGATAGGATAGACAGTCAGAACCATTCTGACTAGGATGAAAATGTGAAAGACCAGAATGAGAGTAGAGTAGCTTCAAAGTGAGAGGCCAAAGTTTCGAGGAGATGTGTGGTGCGTATTTTACGCAGAGTGTTGTGGGTGCCTGGAATGCGCGGCCAAGGGTGGCAGTGGGAGCAGGTACAACGGTGGCGTTTACGAGTATTTTGGATAGGCACCTAGATAAGCAGGGAATGGAAGGATATGGATCAGGTGCAGGCAGAGGAGGTTAGTTTAACCTGGCATCATGTATGGCACGGACATTGTGGGCCGAAAGGGCCTGTACCTGTACTGTACTGTCTATATTAACTGTGTAGGATCCAAGGAATCACTGCAGCTTGAGTGAGCTGGCATTGATAAAGAAAGCATATATAGGATCCTCCAACTGGACATTGGAGTGGAGATGGCCAGTGACACTCTCAGTGCTGATGCCCACCATTATAGATTTAGATTTAGATTTAGAGATACAGCGCGGAAACAGGCCCTTCGGCCCACCGAGTCCGCGCCGCCCAGCGATCCCCGCACATTAACACTATCCTACACACACTAGGGACAATTTTTACATTTTACCCAGTCAATCAACCTACATACCTGTACGTCTTTGGAGTGTGGGAGGAAACCGAGGATCTCGGAGAAAACCCACGCAGGTCACGGGGAGAACGTACAAACTCCATACAGACGGCGCCCGTAGTCAGGATCGAACCTGAATCTCCGGCGCTGCATTCGTTGTAAGGCAGCTACTCTACCGTTGCGCCACCGTGCCGGTTTCTGTGGAAACTCAGCACATCCTGTGCCATGACTCACTCAGAGCTCTCCAGATAATGAAGCTCTGTGCAGTGGGGGAGTGCACCTCCACTTGATAAGTAATATTTACTTCTTAGAATCATAGTGGAAGTGGTTGCCAACTCCTCAGCCCCCTACTATCAGTGGAGGGATATGGGCCAAACGCAGGCAGGTGGGACTCATGTAGCTGGGCCATGGTGGCCGGTGTGGCCAAGTTGGGCTGAAGGGCCTGTTTCCACGCTCTCTGACTCTGTGACTATGGGTGTCCCTCCCTGTGTGCTGATCCCTTCCACCCACCGGTTGCAGTTGATGGGTTCCGCCACCAGGTGGTAGCATTTAATAAAGAGGGATCCAGTGTAGGTGGAATATTTTTCAGTGGTGGGGGACATTTTTTTTGTTTATTATCCTCTGTCAGTAATGTTTGCTTTTTATTTCAGTGGATTGCACCTGAATTTTAATTATCTGAGTGAAAGAGTGGACTGAGGTAGTTAAGATAAAAATTGGTGGTTCTGCACCATTAAACTTCCCTCTCGTGGGGAATTTACAAAGCCCTCAGCGTCTGTGCATGGCAACATAATTCTTTCTAATAAATTATCCACACTGATATTTTAAGCCCCCCTGCACATTGCACGATAAACCCGACTGATAATAAAATTCAATGAGGCTTGCTGGCAGAACACGAGGCCATAAACCCTTGGCACACAGAAAGCTTTCATCATACACATTTGCCTGGTCTATCTCCTGTGTACATCCCAATCAGCTGTTCCATGTGACTGTGGGCAGGGAGGTGTCACAGTAGCCAGTCCCCTCCACTCCCCATTCATGGCCATGAAACAGTGCTGTAAATCAGAACTCAACGATGTGAATGTGTCAGGGCCACCAACATCATTACACAGCACCCTCTCCCCACCGGGACTCCATGACTGAAGTAGCTGTGTCCTCTAAAGATAGGAGCTTTTCATCTGGAATTATATGTCAAAGGCCACAACAGCCTTACAAAAAAGATAGGTAGAATCAAAGAACTGCAGACGCTGGCTTATAGCAAAGATAGTGCTGGAGTAACTCAGAGGGTCAGGTAGCATCTCTGGGAAAAAGAAAAGGATAGGTGACATATATTGAAAAGTAAGATTGGGCTTTAAAAGAGGAGTTGGAATCCTATCAGTTTCAGCAGATGTATTTTGGAATTTATCTGTAGAACCTCATCACTGCAGTCTTGTCCCGGTCTGTTTGTGCTTTCAATCCCTGTCCCCACCCCCCCCCCCCACAGCGCCCCACAACAATCAGTCTGAAGAAGGGTCTTGACCCAAAACGTCAGCTGTACATTTTATCCAGAGATGCTGCCAGTGACTTGCTAAGTTACTCCAGCATTTTGTGTCTATCTTTGGTATAAACCAGCATCTGCAGTTCCTTGTTATTTTGCTGCAGTCTCTATTGTTCCCCTCCTCTAGGGTTGCCAACTTCCTCACGCCCAAATACGGGACAAGGTGACATCACCGCCCCGTGCCCCACGTGACCTCATCCAGCCAGCGGCCACGTGCTCCCGCTCCACCAATGGTGGCCGTCCAGCCCGTCTATGCCTCTCGTAAGATTCTCCGCTTCCATCAGGTCTCCCTGCAACCTCTGGCATTGCAGAGAAAACAATCCAAGTCTGTCCAACCTCTCCCTGCAACTAATAACCTTTAATCCAGGCAGCATTGTGGTTAACATTCCGAGCATCCTTTCCAAAGGCTCCGCATCATTCCTGTAATGGAGGCGCCCAGATCTGCGTTCAATTCTCCAATTGTGGCCCAACCGAAGTCCTATTTCAGTCAGCATTGCATTTGTATCAGTATCAGTATTGCATTGTGCTTAACTCAACCCGAGTATTATTTTTAAATGGTCTCTGCCGGAGTATTTGTGCAGATGTCTGTGGATGTTCTGGTCTCAGTTCCAGCGGAGCGCAATTCTATTAAAGTAGCTGTGAGCCTCTAAACTTGTGACAAATTGGACGCAGCAGTTTACACAGGGACAAAGTAAATGAAGGCAGCCCACACATATCTGTGTGTGGATCCAGACAGCATGTGACAGCTCCAGTCCCAGCATGTCCAACATCTCTGCAAATAAATTTGAAGTAAATAAAAGTAAATCGTTTTAAACAGCGCTAACAGGGTTGCTGCTGAATTCCAGGTAGGAAAATGAAAAGGTGTTTGGCACGCTTGGCTTCGTTGGGAAGAGTATTGAGTACAACTGTTGGGAAATCATGCAGCAGCTGTACAATGGTGTGACCACACTTGGAGTACTGTGTGCAGTTTTGCTCACCCAGCTAAAGGAAGGATGTCATTAAGTTGGAAAGGGAGCAAAGGAGATTTACTGGGATGTTACCTTGGCTTGCGGTCTTGAGATTGAGGGAGAGGCCGGATCGGTTGGGACTTTTTCATTTGAGTCAATTCACTGGAATTTAGAAGGATGAGAGGGGATCTTATATAAACATGTAAAATTCTTAAGGGATTGGACAGGCTAAATGCAGGAAAAATGTTCCCTATTTTGGGGGAGTCCAGAACCAGGGGTCACAGTTTAAGAATAAGGGGTAGGCCATATAGGACTGAGATGAGGAAAAACTTTTCCATCCAGAGAGTTGTGAATCTGTGGAATTCTCTGCCACAGAAGGCAGGAGGCCAATTCATTGGATGCTTTCAAGAGAGAGTTAGATTTAGCTCTTAGGGCTAACGGAATCAAGGGATATGGGGAAAAAGCAGGAACGGGGATACTGATTTTGGATGAACAGCTATGATCATAATGAATGGCAGTGCTGGCTCAAAGGGCCGAATGGCCTACTCCTGCACCTATTTTTTTATGTTTCTATGAAGCATAGCATAAGATTTGGGTGATTGTATTGAGGTGTACATGATCATGAGGGGCTTTGATAAGCTGAATGCACATAGTCTTTTTCCCCAGGGTAGAAGATTCTCAAACTAGAGGGCATTGGCCTTAGGTGAGAGGGGAGAGATTTAAGAGGGACCTCTAACTGTTCACTCAGAGGGGAGTATGTATTTGGAATGACCTGCCAAAGGAAAGTGGAGAAATGGATACAATTATGACTTCCAGAAGTTTCCTCCGCTGTGATATCTCTATATTAGATTAACCAAATTGGTCTTTTATTCCCTTCTCCCACACACCCCTCTCCCACCCTCAATAACACTGGTCAGGCTCTGTGTCTCCACCTGTTATGAGTGAGTGGTTAGGGTTCGGCTTGAATGGGAATCACTGATGGTGTTTCACACTAGGGCTTCCGAGATGTCCTCGTTCTTCAGGAAACAGGGCTTCCCCTCCTCCATTATAGATGAGGCTCTCACTAGGGTCTCTTCTACATCCCGCAGCTCCGCTCTTGCTCCCCCTCCTCCCACTCGCAACAAGGACAGAATCCCCCTCGTTCTCACCTTCCACCCCACCAGCCAGCGGATCCAACATATCATCCACCAACATTTCCGTCACCTACAACGGGACCCCACCACTGGCCATATCTTCCCATCCCCTCCCCTCTCTGCGTTCTGCAGAGACCATTCCCTCCATAAATCCCTGGTCCACTCGTCCCTTCCTACCCAAACCACCCCAACCCCGGGCACTTTCCCTTGCAACCGCACGAGATGCAACACCTGTCCCTTTACCTCCCCCCTCAACTCCATCCAAGGACCCAAACAGTCTTTCCAGGTGAGACAAAGGTTCACCTGCACATCCTCCAACCTCATCTATTGCATCCGCTGCTCTAGATGTCAACTTATTTACTTCGGCGAAACCAAGCACAGGCTCGGCGATCGCTTCGCTGAACACCTGCGCTCGGTCCGCATTAACAAAACTGATCTCCCGGTGGCCGAGCACTATAACTCCCCCTCCCATTCCCAGTCTGACCTTTCTGTCATGGGCCTCCTCCAGTGCCATAGTGAGGCCCATCGGAAATTGGAGGAACAGCACCTTATATTTCGCCTGGGCAGTTTGCAGCCCAGTGGTATGAACATCGACTTCTCCAACTTTACATAGTCCCTCTGTCCCTCCCTTCCCCTCCCCCTTCCCAGATCTCCCTCTATCTTCCTGTCTCCACCTATATCCTTCCTTTGTCCCACCCCCCTGACATCAGTCTGAAGAAGGGTCTCGACCCGAAACGTCACTCATTCCTTCTCTCCCGAGATGCTGCCTGACCTGCTGAGTTACTCAGCAGGTCATTTGTGAATAAATCGATTTGTACCAGCATCTGCAGTTATTTTCTTATATCACTGATGGTGAGACTGACTGGCAAATATTTAAACCACATCACGTGCCCTTGTAATCTGCGTTTGGCCCTAATAATAATTATTATAATAATTATTATAATAATAATAATAATACATTTTATTTGTCATATGTAGGTTGGCACAGGGTCAACGACACAATGAAATGTATTTGACAAGACAACGGGTCAGCTCAGCAGCAATATTCCAAGGATAAATAAGATTTTAAAAATGACATTAGTAAGGTAAAAAGACAATATTAGCAATAATCAACATATATGATTTGAAATGTGTTTATGAGTTCAGAAGCCTGATGGCCTGATGGTAGAAACTGTTCTTAAGTCTGGTGGTACGCGCAACTATACTCCTGTATCGTCTGCCTGACGGTAACAAGGAGAACAGCCTGCGTGCTGGGTGGCTGTGGTCCTTGATGTTGCTGCGTGCCTTCCGCAGGCACCGCCGGTAGAAAATGTCCTGAATGGCCGGGAGACAGTTGCCAGTGATGTGCTGTGCCGTCTTCACCACTCTCTGTAGTGATTTGTGGCTGTGGGCAGAACAGTTCCCGTACCAAACTGTAATGTCAGCAGGCTCTCGATGGTGCTTCTGTAGAAGTTTGTGAGGATGCTGGCGTTCATGCCAAACTTCCTCAGTCTTCTCAGGAAAAAGAGCCGCTGGTGGGCCTTTCATTGTTATTGTGTCCGTGTGCAGTGTCCAAGAAAGGCCCTAAACACTTTTCCTGAGGATCTAGTTAAATAACTGAATTTTATCATCAGAAACTTCATGCTTCATGTTTATCTACAGCTGTAAAACAAAATTGAACTCAGATTTTAAACTGCCCTGGTGGGATTTGAACTGCTGTGGATTTCTGATGAAGGAACTCCAACACTGCACCACCATCCACTCTAAACACAGTACCGAAGGCTGCATGTTTCACGATTCCCCCAGCAACAGGGGTCATCATCATTGCTGTGGATGGGTGAAGCAAAAACAACAAGACTCTGAGAATACCTTCCAGCGCAGGAGCAGGGCGGCAGAGTGGTGCAGCGGGTAGTGCTGCTGCCTCCCAGCTCCAGTGACCCAGGCGTTCCATTCCAGAACACCATCGACACTTTAACAACTTTATCAGGAAAAGCACCAGAAATGCATCTAAAAAGGCACGGCATTGCCTCAGAGTAAAAGGACGTACCTTTAAAACGAAGATGAGGAGGAATGTCTTCGGTCAGAGGGTGGTGGATCTGTGGAGGCCACGTGATTTGGTATCTTTGAGATGGAGATTGACAGATTCTTGATTCGTGCGGGCGTCAAGGGTTATGGGGAGAAGGCAGGAGAATGGGGTCGAGAGGGAAAGATAGATCAGACATGGAATGGAATGGCGGAGTAGATTCGATGGGCTGAATGGCCTACTTTTGATTTAGATTTAGATTTAGAGATGCAGCGCGGAAACAGGCCCTTAGGCCCACCGGGTCCGCGCCGCCCAGCGATCCCCGCACATTAACACTATCCTGCACCCACTTGGGACAATTTTTACATTTGCCCAGTCAATTAACCTACATACCTGTACGTCTTTGGAGTGTGGGAGGAAACCGAAGATCTGGGAGAAAACCCACGCAGGTCACGGGGAGAACGTACAAACTCCGTACAGACGGCGCCCGTAGTCAGGATCGAACCTGAGTCTCCGGCGCTGCATTCGCTGTAAGGCAGCAACTCTACCGCTGCGCCACCTATGACGTATGTGCAGTTGACCCAGGGTGCTGTCCGTGTGGTGTTTGCATGTTCTCATGTCCGGGGGTCACCTGGAATTGCAGCTTTGGGCACACCATAGATAAGGTGGGGGATGCTGGGCTCTGTGGACGGTCATTCTGGTCTCATTCGCTATCGGGGGAGAGCAGGGGCACTGGTAGAGAATGGGGAGGGGTCTTCCATAGGTGACAGCCACCGCCCATTGTTATACACAGGCAATTGAAGGGGAAGAAATGTTCATCTCATGTTAACTATTTTTTATGGATTGTTAGTTCAAGCAACTCTGCTCGGTATTCCCCTGAGTGCCATGGCCAGGGTCTTTTGTGGTGCCAGAGGGCAGGTCCCAAGGTGGATGTGGAAGTGACATGTTCTCCTGGACAAAGCTGCTGTTGTGAGGGATCTCATCAATGCGGCTCCTGTGCCTGGTTACTGCAGAGTCCTTCAAGGATCGGTGATAAGGCCATTAGTCCTCGTTGTCTGCAGCAAGTCTGCGGAAAATCATCCTTGCGATAAAATATTTGCACATCAGTCGTGTTGTAATAGTTGACATCCTCATTATAACAGATGGCACGGTGCAGATTAATGCACATGCGGCTCTGAGTTTGTGTCTGCAGAGAAGCTAAGTGCTGATGTCTGTGAAGATGCTTAGTCCATGTCCACTTTAGTTTAGAGATACAGTGTGGAAACAGGCCCTTCGGCCCATCCAGTCCATGCCAACCAACGATCATCCTTACACTCGTTCCATCCAACACACTACGACAATTGACAGAAGCCAATTAACCTACAAACCTGCACGTCTTTGGAGTGTGGGAGGAAACTGGAGCACCCAGAGAAAACCCACGCAGTCACAGGGAGAATGTATAGGCAGCACCTGTAGTCTGGATCACACCTGGATCTGTGGCGCTATAAGGCAGCAACTCTGCTGCTGTGCCACTGTGCCAACCAAAGCAAAAGCAAACAGCCAATTGATATAGGTAGTTGGAAAGAATTGATAAAAAACATAGAACACCAAAAGTGTTGAGTAGAAAACCTTGGTTCCAAACACAAGCTGCCCAGTCTGGCCTGGCCACCTGTTGGGTGTTGCAAGGAAAACTCAGTGAGTCACTCAATTTGTTCCTGCTTTAAAACCCCTCTGGTCCACGACAGAGAGCCTTTCTCCTACAGAAAGCACAGACTTCAGGATGACATGACTAAATTATGTGAAGTGATGAAGGGACTAGACAGGTTATATGCAGACAGATTAAATAAATTGGGTAAATCAAGAGTAGTAGGTTTTCCTGCACATAAATCACAGAGTGGAAGAGTTGATCAGATGTGTCCCCTTTTCACTGTAGGTTCGTGAACCTTTGGAATGAGCTTTAGACTTTTGGGCTTTAGAGATACAGGACGGAAACTGGCCCTTCAGCCCATCGAGTCTCTGCGCCCAGCAATCCCTGTCCACTAGTACTATCCTACACGCATTAGCGACAATTTACAATGTTCTTACCGAAGCCCATTAACCTACCAACTTGTATGTCTTTGGAGTGTGGGAGGAAACCAGTGCACCCGGAGGAAACCCACGCAGGTCATGGGGGGAACGTACAAACTCGGTATAGACAGCACCAGTAGTCAGGATCGAACCCGGGACTCTGGCGCTGTAAGGCAACAACTCTACCGCTGTACCACTGCACTGTATTTCTGTGCGAGGGGGGCATTTGGTGCGAACACAGGAAGAAGCGTTACCTGAAGAAGATCTTCAGAAGACCACAGAAGAGCTGTGAGAGATCGGCATATTGTTAACATTTACTTTAGTGTAGTTCATTATTGTCACGGTTACCGACCGAGGTGCAGTGAATAGCTTTCTGTTGCGTGCTATCCAGTCAAAGAAAAACTTGTACATGATTACAATCAAGCCGTCCACAGTGTAAAGATAAAGAATAAATGACACAACATTTAGTGCAAGATAAAGTCCGATAAAGATAGTTTTCCTCCCTCGGAGAGAGAGTGTTGACGTTTCAAGCCTGAAAGCAGGGGGTTTGGGCAAGAGGGGAGAAAGACCCTCCCCAGTATTTGTTCCAAAGGAGCTGAGAATTCATCCCTGATGAGAGATAGATTAGATAGATAGATTAGGTTGAGGACATTGAGGTCGGCTGGACAGTGATACAGCGGTCGATTTGCTGCCTTACAGGGGCAGAGACCCAGGTTTGATCCTGACTGCTGGTGCTGTCTGTACGGACTTTGTAGGTTCCCCTGTGACCGGGTGGGTGCTCCAGTTTCCTCCCACACTGTAAATAGTAAATTGACCCCAGTGCTAGTGATTGCTGGCCGGTGCCAACTCGGTGGGGGAAGGGCCTGTTTCCACACTGTACCTCTAAAGTCTAAAGTCTAAAGGCATTACCTCTGCCTCCAACATGTGAAGGTCGGTCTCGAAGGAGGAGCTTGGGACGGGGTATTTGGGGTGGACTCCTGAAGGCACAGCCACCAAAGGAGGTGCAAAGGGGGCCAGGATTGGAGGCATGCTAGCTTATCATCACCGTGCACCCAGAGCCCACCTGCCCCTTGAGGCCATGCTTCTTTGGGAGATGTTACTTGTCATGCTCCATGTTGTCTTCACAGATATATCAATGAGAGTAGGCTGGAAACCCCAGTACTATGATCCACCTTATAAAGCATAAGTGTCCTACAATATTTGGCCATGCTGAGATCCCTGCCTTGTTTGAGTGGTAGGGAGAACCGGATAGATTTCTCCGAGGGATTCCTGTGCTGATTGAAAGCAATAACAGTGCAGTGGAGCATCTGGTAGTGCTGCTGCCTCACAGTGCCAGAGACCTGGGTTTAATCCCGATCTTGGGATGGTGTCTGTGTGAGGATTTGCATGTTCTACCTGTGACTGTGTGGGTTTCCTTCGAGCGCTCTGGTTTTATCTCACATCCCAAGTTAATTGGGCTCTGAAGATTGCTCCTAGTGTGTAGGGAATGGATGAGAAAGTGAGCTCACATAGAACTAGTGTGAATGGGTAATTGAAGGTTGGTTTGGACTCGGTGGGCTGATTGGCCTGTTTCTGTGCTGTATCTCTAAACAGAAACTAAGTGCCTGACCTGAGATTGTGCTCCATTTGTTTCTTGAGTAGAGCCAATGCTGAGTGAGCAGCTGCTGTGAGCAATGGCATGTTTCAAACTACGCTGAGAGGAATTTCAGCCCAACCACAAACTGAAAAAATCTGATGAGTTTGGATGATTCACATCTGACACAAAATGACCATCCCATGACTTCAAGAAGCAAAGAGGGCAGCCATCGGTTCCTCACCAGAACTCCAAGGCGATCTCACCGACGCCGGATAACCACCAGCAAGGTGGAGACAGAAGATGGCTGATGCTGGAATCTTGAGCCATAAGCCAAGTTCCTGAGGAACTCTGCAGTTCAGGCCGCATCTGTGGAGGGAAATGGACGGATCATATTTTGGGTCAGGATCCTTCGTCAGGCTGATTAGTCTGAAGCAGAGTTGCAACCCGAAATGTAGTATGTCCATCCCAGCCACACAACCTTTTCATGCATAGGGTGGTGGGTGTATGGAATGAGCTGCCGGGGTGGTAGTTGAAGCAGGTACGATTGCAACGTTTAAGAAACATTTAGACAAGTACATGGATAGGACAGGTTTAGAGGGATATGGGCCACATGCAGGCAGGTGGGACTAGTGTAGATGGGTCAAGTTGGGCCGATGGGCCTGTAAGACCCATGTAAGTGTATGTATCGAACCCACACGACCTCAACGGTGGACCAGGCGGACAAAGTTATCTTGAACTCAACGGCTGTGAAGGCGGATGAAGGCTGCAACAGATATATCAGCTCCAATCATCTTGGTTCCCTTGCCATTGGAATTAGTTGATTGATTTGTGAAGGACCGTGTGCTTCTTGGAGATCAACATCAAGTACACGTCAAACAAACACATGCACAGGCGTCTTTGTTCTTTGGAACGTAGACCATGATCCTTGACCTCGAGGGATAGCCATGACGATGACGACGATGGGCCACACTGTAAGACTCTCTGACTTTATGGAACCATGTTTTGTACCAGCAGTAAGGTGTTATGTCAAGGCAACTTGGATAGGACCGGCAAGATATTGAGCAGGTGAAGCCACCACTGATCTCACATCTTTCACTTGCATTCATACCCAGGAATCACCCAAGCCCATCTTGAGTAGACTTGGGCCAATACTAAAGCAGCAAATGGACAAATGCCCGGATACAAAAATTGAAGCCACTTTAGGACAGATTCATCTCTTTCTTCCATTGAACCTTCAACTTTTAATTATTATTTAATCTAAAAACGTATGCTTAATATAAATGTTTTTCCTCCAATTATATTGGAAAGTTGAATGGCAAAGTGCACCATTCAATGGACAATTGGCAAGTCTTTTTCACGCTAGGCTTGCTGGGGAAAATTCCACCGCGGTAAAATCCTCGCTGGTTCCTCGTGTAGCTGCTATTTCAATTCAGGAAGCTCCTGCACAAGCTTTGCAATGATATTTTTTCCTTGAACATCTGCGAATTATTTGTGCCAAGTTAGTTATTAGTAACATTAGTTGCACTAACATTGACACTACATGCTGTTCCACTCTTCCAGCCCATTACACGAAGAAGCTGTAAAATGTCCAGTGATCCCCGGAGGGCAAGAAGATGCAAGAAACAACAGAAGACACTGGAGACACTTAGCAGGTCAGGCAGCATCTGTGGAAAGAGAAACAAGTTCATGGTTCAGCTCAGAAACATGGATTTCAGATTTTATCATGTTGATTTCAGATTTCATCATATTGATATTGGATTTCATCATTCCATTTCAGATTTCATCATATTGATATTGGATTTCATCATTCGATTTCAGATTTCATCATATTGATATTGGATTTCATCATTCGATTTCAGATTTCCTCATATTGATATTGGATTTCATCACTCGATTTCAGATTTCATCATATTGATATTAGATTTCCAGCATCTGCATCTTTTTAATTTTCATTTCATTCAATTAAGCAAAGGGACAGGATTCACTCAGGGCTGATTGTTATTTGTTGATTGCTGATTATAAAATCCTGGCGCGCTGACCAGGCGAGGGAAGCGATGAATGTGCCGAGTCAGCACCTTTTTTAATGGGACTGGGCATTGCAGGAAGAGTCGGCAGTCAGGCACAACATAGGCAGCAGGTTAATGCGGGACTGTGCGTCAGTGAATCTCCACGTTGTCTCGGGTGAAACTGAATAGCTCTGAATACATCAGACAGTTATATTGTCACCGGCTTTTATCTACCCAAAATATGGCTGCCATTATAGTGATAGAGCTAGATAACTATATACATTTAATTAAATATTAGTTATCATGAATCATTCAAACTGGCTTGGCACATTTGATAACAAAGAACCATTGAACCATTGAGGTGGAGTAATGATGAGATAATGTGCAACCATGGGTCACAGTGACGGTCACAAAATAGGGTTCAGTCATTGAATGAATGAATGAATGAATGAATGAATGAATGAATGAATGAATAGGTTTATTGGCCAAGTATGTGCAGATACAAGGAATGTGCCTTGGTGCTCCACTCACAAATGACAACACAAACATGCAGTTAACAATTAAGAATAAAGCATAAACACATCAAAACAATAAGGATACAACATTACGGTCTAAACATGTGGGTGAAAATAAACCAGAGCAAAAAAGAGACTACAGACTTTGATTATTGAGTAGAGCTACTACTCGTGGAAAACAGCTGTTTTTATGTCTGGCTGTGGCTGCTTTGACAGTCCGGAGTTGCCTTCCAGAGGGAAGTGCTTCAAAGAGTTTGTGGCCAGGGTGAGAGGGGTCAGAGATGATCTTGCCCGCTCACTTCCTGGCCCTTGCAGTGTACAGTTCGTCAATGGGGGGAAGGTTGCAGCCAACAACCTTCTCAGCTGATCGAACGATCCGTTGCAGTCTCCGGATGTCGAAGATGGCAGTAGGAAGATATTTGAGCCAATATGTAGTGCATCTTTGGACTTCTCCACCCATGAGGACTATGGACGCCTAGTCATCAGGTCATAAGTGGTAGGAGCAGGATTAGGCCATTCGGCCCATCAAGTCTACTCCGCCATTCAACTGTGGCTGATCCATCTCTCCCTCCTAACCCCATTCTCCTGCCTTCTCCCCATAACCCCTGACACCCATACTAATCAAGAATCTATCTATCTCTGCCTTAAAATTATCCGTTGAACACAAAATATCTGAGCTGAAAAGTTATCCATTGATCTGTAGTCACTGAATATGTGGAGGTAGGGGTGTGGGGTTAGTGCAGGACAGTGGTGCTGAGGTGAAAGAGTAGACAGTGAATGATAGCAGGGCTGAAGGGCAGCAATACCCTGAGATTCAATGAATCATACAGCACAGAAGCAGTGCTCCTCGGCCCAACCTGTCTATGCCCAACAAGGTGCCTATCTTCTTAAATCCCATTGGCCTCTATCTGGCCCTCATCCCTCGAAACCTTCACTATCCATATACTACCTTAGCTATACTCTTACTTTTATTTCTTACTGGACCAAGTGGACCCACTGGGCCCAAACCTCTCCTGCATTGGTGTAGCATCCTCTCCTCTCCCCCTTCCCCCTCCCTCCCTCCCCCTCCCTCCATCCCCCCTCCCCGCTCCCCTCCCCCACCCCCCCCTCCCCGCTCCCCTCCCCTCATTCCCCCTCCCCTCCCCCCATCCCCCTCCTCCTCTCCCCCTCACCCCCTCCCCCCCTCTACCCCATCCTCCCCTCCCCCCCACCATCCCCCTCAACCCCCCTTATCCCTCCTTCCCTCCCTCCCTCCACCCCCTCCCTCCACCCCCTCCCTCCCTCCCTCCCTCCCTCCCTCCCTCCTCCCTCCCTAGGAGATAGATTTAAACTTTAAAATGTGAATAACTTAAAAAATATAACACCGATTTCAATGAAACTTCTTCCATTAGCACCAAAGGGACGGCGGTGAGCCTAAAATTGTCGTGCTATGGTGTACCCTTTTGGCTGTAGTTCAGGAACAAACAAACAAACAAACGAGAGTTTTAGTATATAGATGGAAAATCTGGCACGTGAAACCTGCTTGAATTCTGTATTCTGGTGAATTGTGAGAAAGAACTATACAAATTTAATTTCAGATAGGTCAAAATCTTCCTCTTTTCCGTGAGGGACAATTAAACTGGACAATTAAATAACATGACAATGCCCCACTCACCCGGGCTGCTGAATGAGTCGATCCAACCAAACACGTTATTCCCAGCAACACTGGAGAGCACAGAGAATTTAGAAGTCCCTGATGAATTTGAATTATTATTCCTCATAAAGGCAGGGCAAGCAGACATGGCAATGTTTCTGTAATAACATTCACAATAGTTCTGCCATCTCTAATTAAAATCCATTCAACTAATTAAAAATGCATAAAGAAAGACTGAATGCATTTTAATTCAATTGTAGGCTTAGCATGGTAATGAAACGACAGTGTCAAAGATTCTTAAAAGCGCTTTTACAACTGGAACTCGAGCACGAGAGTTGTTTAGTTTGTGTAACGTGCAATTGAAAGAAAATCTAGGATAATGGTAATCCACAGAGGAGACCAGAGGAATAGACAGAAACCTGACAGTGAGAAGGTGGTGGGGATCAACACCAGCACCACTTGTGCAGAGGGATTTATGAAGGATATCTGTGCAATATCACTGTCAATGATGGTGATGTAAGAAGTGTTCTTCCTTTGTTTTTTGGTCTTGGAGCCTTCTTGCCTTGTCATGATGGAGGTGATGGAACTGAGCCTGAAGAAAGGTTCCGACCCGAAACGCCACCCATCCTTTTTCTCCAGAGATGCTGCCTGACCTGTCGAGTTATTCCAGCACTCTGTGTCTGTCACAGTGACTACACCTCGTAGAGCATCGGAATTTCCTCACCAGTGGCTCAGTGGGTAGATCCACTGCCTCATAGCCCCTGCAATCCAGGTTCAATCCCGAACTCTGACACTGTCTGTGACGACTTTGCACCTTCTCCCTGTGAGTTTCCTCCCACTTCCCAGAGACTTACGGATTGTGGGTTAGTGGTTTCTCCAAATTGTCCCATGTAGATGAGAGGCAGAATCTAAGGGGAGGGGATGAGTGATTGGGGAGAATAATTGGGAAGAGTGTAGGATAGTTGCAGGAAGGCTGGTCTGGCTCCCGATTCCATGGCGGGACTGTCGTATGTTGAAAGGCTGGAACAATTAGGCTTGTATACACTGGAATTTAGAAGGATGAGGGGGGATCTTATTGAAACATATAAGATAATTAGGGGATTGAACACATTAGAGGCAGGAAACATGTTCCCAATGTTGGGGGAGTCCAGAACAAGGGGCCACAGTTTAAGAATAAGGGGTAGGCCATTTAGAATGGAGATGAGGAAGAACTTTTTCAGTCAGAGAGTGGTGAAGGTGTGGAATTCTCTGCCTCAGAAGGCAGTGGAGGCCAGTTCGTTGGTTGCTTTCAAGAGAGAGCTGGATAGAGCTCTTAAGGATAACGGAGTGAGGGGGTATGGGGAGAAGGCAGGAACGGGGTACTGATTGAGAGTGACCAGCCATGATCGCATTGAATGGCGGTGCTGGCTCGAAGGGCTGAATGGCCTACTCCTGCACCTATTGTCTATTGTCTATTGAGCAACACGAAAAACAGCATGCAGAAAAGCCAGAAGGTCAAAAGAAACATGATTAGCTGTTAGTTAGTTCTAATAAATATACCACTTTGCCAAATGTTTGGATAATGATTGTCTTTTTTAATTGCTTATTGGAAAAAAGGTTTGAGTGAATAGATGGCAAAAACTTTGCGAAACTAAAGCCTGGAAAGGAATTTTATTATTGGTGGAGTGACAGATAAAACAAAATACCATGGCTAATATTGATGCTAGTAAAGTGCAGTAGAATTTTTGAGTAGTTTCTCCAAACCCTTGCATGCGGTCTCTGTGGACTATTTCTATGCACTTTGTACTAATTGCGGATTGTTCTTAGTATGGCAGTACTTTACTGAACTGTGAGCGAGAAAATAATGTCACTGTACCTCTGTGCATGTGATATAATGATTCATTGAATGTAATTAGCACCCACTCAATGTTAAAAATGCTAAATATTCACACATCGTTTGGCAGTTACCCAGGCCCATGGTCAGCCCTCATTCAACATGCTGAAAACAGATATGTAGGAAAATAACTGCAGATGCTGGTACAAATCGAAGGTATCACAAAATGCTGGAGTAACTCAGCGGGTCAGGCAGCATCTCAGGAGAGAAGGAATGGGTGACGTTTCGGGTCGAGACCATTCTTCAGACATGTCAGGGGGGTGGGACAAAGAAAGGATATAGGTGGAGACAGGAAGACAGTGGGAGAACTGGGAAGGGGGAGTGGTGGGGGGGGGGGGGGGGGGGGAAGAGAGGGACAGAGGAACTATCTAAAGTTGGAGAAGTCAATGTTCATACTGCTGAGCTGTAAGCTGCCCAAGTGAAATATGAGGTGCTAAAGACAGATGATCTGTCTCACACCACCTTGTTCTCCTTGAGAGTGTCTTTTTGTTTGACCAGCAGCCATTTTTCGAGGGTTTTATATTTCCTTTTGATTGTGACAGAGGTTACTCAGCAAAATGAATCTATGCAGGCTGTCAACATACCCATCTGCCCACATCTCCCTCTGTACATTCTTCCTCAAATCCCCTTAATTCCCCTGCCACCTTACTAACAGAGGCCAACAAAACTACAGGCAATGGAACCAAGGAAAACTACAGGAATGAAACCAAGGCGCCCAGAGGAAACCTATACAGTTACAGGGAGAACGTGCAAACTCCATGGTAAGGTACTTTATTCGTCACGTGTACCGAGGTTCAGTGAAATTTATTTATGTATACAGTTCAGTACGAGTATCACGATACATAAGTATTTAGATACTTAGTAGATAAGTGTCTCAGATATAATAGATTCAAGATTCAAGATTCAATTTAATTGTCGAATGTACCAATTAAGGTACAATGAAATTTGAGTTACCATACTGCCATACTAAGTGAAAAGCAACAAGACACACAGCCACATAAAATAACATTTAACTTAAACATCCACCGCAGTGGAATCCACATTCCTCACTGTGATGGAAGGTAATAAAGTTCAATCGTCTTCCTCTTTGTTCACCCGCGGTCGGGGCTATTGAATCCTCGGCAAAGGATCGCAGCTATGCGATGTTAAAGTCCGCTCCGCGCCCGCTAACCCACAATCCAGGAAAGGCCGCACCACTCCATGATGTTAGGCCGCAGTGGGGACGGAGATACGATACCGAGAGAAATCGCATCTCCGTCGAGGTAAGAGATTGAAAAAAAGTTTCCCCCAATTACCCCCTCCCACCCCCCACATAAAACAAACCAAGAAACACTAAAACATACTTTAACACATACTTAAAATAATAAAAACAGTAGAAAGGACAGACAGGCTGTTGGCGAGGCAGCCAGTACAAGTGTATAGCAGTAGCACACTGAGACAGTATACAGAGTCATCAGTTTGGCACCATTTTCAAGTCCCAGTTGTTGTGAGTGCAGGGACAGACAGCGTCTAGAGGGCAGGATATTGGGGCTGGCCACTGGAGTTGTGAGGTAGCAGCTTCACTGTGCTGCTCAGCGTAATGCTCTCTCTACAACAGCAATCACACTTTGTGACTACTTCATTGGCTACCGAGTGTTTTTGGAGGTTCTGATCGGGGCGATATAAATGCAAGTCTCCTGGTTGCGGACGAGAGAGGGCCAGTGCTTCAAGCAGTCTCGGGTGCATTGCGATAATGAGGCCACAGCTCTTCAAAGCAGTTGGCGAAATAATTTGCTTTAAGCCATCCTACACTAATAATCACAGATCCCAATTTCAAGGCAGTGAAGGAAATAATTAGGGTTTTTGTTAGAATAATGAATGGAATACAACATCTGTGACAAGTTGCACTTTGAATTTTGCTTAGATTTTTCTTTAGATTTAAAGATACAGTGTGGAAACAGGCCCTTCGGCCCACCGAGCAACAATCACCCGTACATTAGTTCTATCCTACACACCAGGGACAATTTTACAGAAGCCAATTAACCTAGGAACCTGCACGTCTTTGGAGTCTGGGAGGAAACCGGGGTACCCTGCGAAAACCCACTCAGTCACAGGGAGAACGTACAAACTCCGTACAGAAAGCACCCGTAGTTAGGATCGAACCCGGGTCTCCGGCGCTGTAAGGCAGCAACTCTACCGCTGCGCCACCCTGCCACCGCTGGCATGTTGCTCTAATTTATGCTGCGATGTTCCGAGAAACCACAAAAGGATGTTAGACAATACACTGAGTCATGAGCTCAGAAATGTTTGCAAGTCCAAATGCTTCTGATTCAAGTGATTTATTTCCCTGATCCTATTTACTGGTATTATGATGGTGCTGAATTAAAGGAATGTTTATGTTACATGCAGGTTTAAGGTGAATTATCATGATGCCGCAGAGTCGATACCTGCAGGCCACTCGCGCGCGCCCACTGCCTAGCAACAGGATTGTGACTTCCATCATGCGCTACTTCAATTATTGATCTTCCTTTGATAGAAGTGAGAATAAGGTTTGCAAAGTAAGAAGCATTGCTTTGATGCATGGATTCCAGAAGCAGTGGATGTGAGGAGGAGTGGATGCCTCAGCCAAGTGAATTCGTGAAGTGAAGTGTACCCCCCCCTGCTTGCTTCCCCCCAGCAAACCTCCTGCAATCCTGTGCAGTATTTCAACATAAACCAAAAATATATTTCATCAGGCGGGGATCAGGGAAATAAATCCCTTGGGCGATTGATTACCAGCTTGTTTGTGGCCCCCATAGCAGAAGCGTCCACATCGCGGGGCTGGAAACTGGAAGTGTCCTGAGCTAATTCTGCTACCACCATCGTCCACTATACAAGTGAGGCTCCCACTGAGGCTCCCGGAAGCTTGCGCCCTAGGGCTTTCAGGACGGACGATGATAGTGATGTAACATTTGAATGATGGGCACGTAAGAAGAAGAAGAGCTTGCTCGTATTGCATACAGGGAATTGTAGCATTTTCTCAATTAAGCCTTGCAGAGTTATATCTCCTGACAACAAATTATTTTGCCGTCATTTTAGAGGTTCAAAACTCCTCCCCTTTTGATTATTGTTGCTATTAACCTACTTGAGAGGTAATTTAACAACGAATTAACCGAATAGCACATCTTGGTGTGTAGGTGAGTGGTAGAATCTGGGGGGAAATTATCAAAGGCATTTGGACTTACAAATATTTCTGAACCCATGACTCAGTTTATTGCCTAAGATCCTTTCGTGGTTTCTAGAAAGATGTAATAGTAAGATTAAATGAGAACTTACCAGTTCGAAGTTTGATCTGTATTTTATGAGGAGTTACGATGAGGGATTACGTGAAGACCCCGTCCAGCACGCATGCGCGACATTCTTCAAAGCAGCGGTGTGGATTCACAGAAAAAACACAACGATTGAAATAAATATGGTAAAGAAAAAATAAGAACTTAATTACCAGTTGATCTGTATAATAGAGGGTGGGAGCGGAGGGCACGTAATCCCTCATCGTAACTCCTCATAAAATACAGATCAAACTTCGAACTGGTAAGTTCTCATTTAATCTTACTATTTTATTTCGGAGTCACGTGAGTGACTACGTGAAGACTTCAAAGCTCTGTGATTCCGAACCGTGTACCAGCTCATGCTTCACTCACTGTCTGAAGACCTTAGAGGGAGGAAGTATGTTATCGCAATCAAGAAACCTGTTTGTGAGCAAAAAAGGTTTATTAATGACAACAAAAAACAGAGAGCTCCCCAGGGCTCAAATTAAATATTATCTGCAGACTCTAAAATTCTGTCTGCAAATGTAGCAGGTTGCGCCAGCGGTTTATTATAAAACCTTTGGAAAGTTCTTTCCGAGGACCATCCTGCTCTGGCCAGAATATGGTCCATAGGCACGTCCATTCGACTAGCCGCCGACGTAGATGCAGCCCTGGTGGAGTGAGATTTGTAAATATTAGTATTGACTCCCGCGGACTTAAGCACCTGCTTGAGCCACCTTGAAATGGTTTGGCTCGTCACCTGACCATGAGGCTTCTTGTGGCTTATCCATAAGGCTTTTTCTCTCCCTCTTAAGTTATATGTTGTGTCTATGTAATTGGCGAGATGGGTCTTGGCACACAGCCGTGGGTCAGATGAATATGCCCAGAACTCCATGACTGGAGGCGTGGTACCTGGTCTAGTTTGTTTGACCAGTCCCTGAATATGGAATGTGAAGCAGTCCAATGACTCTGTCATGCTGTCCAGCCTCAGAAGGTGGAGGGACTGTACCCTTTGAGCTGACACTAGTGCCATGAGCATGACTGATTTCAGTGTAAGTTGTTCCAGCGTGAGTGCCCTGGGCGGTGGCCATCCCCTAAGGTACGTCAGCATAATGCTGACATCCCAGATCTGAGTGTACCTTGGTCTGGGGGGGTTAGTGTTAAAAATGCCCCTCATGATTTTGATTACTAGTGGATGGGACCCCAAAGCCAGTTGTCCTGCTGCTGGAACCAAATAAGCTGACAACGCACTCCTGGCTGTATTTATGGCGCTGTAGCTGAGTCCTTCTCGATGTAATCCAACCAGGAATTCCACAACACTGGTGGGTGTCGCTGTAGTGTAGGCAGTTCCTGTTTTGGAGCAATACCGTTCCCATTTCCTTATGTTGGTCAGGTATTGTCTCCTGGTGGACTCCCGGTGGGATGCGGTCATCATGTTGATGGCGTCCTCAGACAGTCCCAGGCCCAGTAGAGGTCTTTTTAGAATCTGCAAGCCAGGAGATTGACTCTGTCATGGCACGGGTGACTAATGCCTGACACTGGGTGGATTAATAATTCCGGACTGCTGGGGAATTCCAACGGTGTTTCGACAGCCATGTCGAGGGCCACTGGGTACCATGGCTGTGTAGGCCAGTCGGGTGTTATCAAGATTCCTGAAGCGGAATCCAATTGAATCTTGCGTAATACCCGACTGATGAGGCAGAAGGGAGGAAAAGCATAAAAGAACATTTTCCCCCAATACAGCGTGAATGCATCAACTGCTGCTGCCTCAGGGTCTGGTTCCCAAGCGACATACGTTGGTACCTGGTGATTCAGCCTGGATGCAAATAGATCGATATCTGGTGTGCCATATTGCTTTGTAATTTCGGCAAATACTTTGGGATTTAACATCCATTCGATGTTATCGTTAAATTTGCGTGACCTGGTGTCTGCCACTGTATTTTGCTTACCTGGTAGGTAAGTTGCTGATAACCAAGTATGTCTTTCGACACACCATTGCCAGATTAGGTTGACCAATTTGTCACACGATATTGACTTTATACCACCCATGTGGTTGATATAAGCCACCACCGTGGTATTATCTAATTGCAACCGGACATGTGCATGATGCGTATTAGATGAGTATGCTTTTAAACCATAAAACGCACCCAACATTTCTAAATAGTTGATACCCCGTGTCTGTAGGCAAGATGATTCAGAATTAGTCCATCTGCCCCCTGTGCTGGATTGCATGTTAGTTGCTCCCCAGCCCAAAGCACTGGCATCCGTTTGAATGGTTAATACTGGGTTGGTGATTATTATGGGACTGGAACTGAGCCTAATGTTCCTTGTCCACCATTGTAACTCTGTAATGGATTCAGCAGTTAAATACATAGCTCGGTCAAAGTGACCTGAGTTTTGCTTTAGTGCGTGCACTTTTGCTCTTTGTAAATTTTGGTAGTGCAAAGGCCCAAATTGTACAGCTGGAAAAGCTGCTACCATTTTACCAATAACTCTAGCTACCTGCCGTATGGTTGGCTGACGTTTATGCATTAGTTCGTGGCATGATAGTGCCAATTGTGATGCTTTTCCCTTTGGCAGAGTTACAACCATGCGAACAGTATCAATCGTAAATCCAAGATAGTCCATGGTAGTGGACGGTGTAAAATTGGATTTATCTGGATGTATGACAAACCCCAAAGTTTCAAACAAACGTTTGGTGGCTGCTACTGCCAAAATAGCTGTCTCCAAGGTTTTCCCTACTATTAAAATGTCGTCTAAGTACGCCATGACTATATGCTTTTGTTTTCTCAATAATGCCAAGGCGGGTTTTAAGATTTTAGTGAACAACCTTGGAGCGGAGGTTAGTCCATTTGGTAAGGCTTTAAATTGCCATAGCTGTTTCATCCAGATAAATTTTAAGTATTTACGGTGCTCCTTGTGTATGGGTACTGAGTAGTAGGCATCTTTTAAATCAATGCCTGCTAGAAAGTACCCTGTAGAAATCAAAAGTCTGGCGGTTTCAAAAGTTTCCATCTTAAAATGTGTATACTTAACTGACTCGTTTAACGTAGTTAAGTCAATGATGATGCGACATCCACCATCTTTTTTAGTTTTAGTGAAAATATTAGACACAAATTCCAAAGGTTCATGTTTTGTTCTTTCAATGACACCTTTTGCTAGTAGCCTCACAAGTTCAGCTTGACCCTCTTGTTTCTCTTTGACTGAGAGGGTGAATACCCTTTGGGGTATGTGCTGAACTGGCGGAATGTTTTCATGAACAAAGTCAATTTTATAGGCATGAATGCAGCTTAGTATGTATTTGTCATTAGTGATGGTTTCCCATGCATCCAAAAACAAGTGCAATCTCCCCCCTGATAGTATAGAGTCCCTACTGCTCATATGCCGAGAGGTACCAGACCCACCTACCTCCATGGTTACTGGTGTTAATTTTTCTTCTGCCTCTTCGCTGGACGATGAGGTGTCTGCTGGGCTGTAGAGGGCTGCTGTTGACGTTGATGTTGTTGGGGGTGGCGCATTTTCCATGGGGTCCGCTCTGGGCCCTGGCCTAAAAAAGGCTTACGGGGAATGGTTGCGGACCCCGAGCTTTCACCAGTCCCATATGGTGGTCTATGACTGGTGGACGCCGTGAGGTACTGCCGCCTGGGTTTGTTAGGTCTGCTCGGTCCCAAACCTGCCCTCACGAGACCAAAGGTCTTGGATTCTTCCTCTAGGTCTTTCACCTTTTTTGGAAGATCCTTTCCAAAAAGCAGAATTGGAGGTTCTGAACCCGGTGTTTTGCAGAGTCCCGCAAACTTAGGGTTGAGGGCAGGCTTGATGATTTCCTTCCGTAAAATATTTATCTGGTATTGAGTGGTGCACAGCAGAGCTAATGTATCTTGCTGATTTGTGGAGATGTCCACACCATCAATGGACCGAGCATATGATGTTATCCCTGCAGTCAGGAGATTAAGGATTTTCTGGAGCTTCAACTCCAGGTTCCTGATGTTCTGCCCCAAATGTCCCCAAATTTGGCTGTTTACAGCTGGTACATTTAATGATGTACAATTTTCTGGGGCTGTATATAGCTCAAGAGCCTCATTGACCACCCGTTCTTGTAGGGGTTTTGAGGACAGGTGGTCAATGCTGGCTGCAAGTTTCGGCTCTAAAGGCCGACCCCCTCGTGGAATGACCACGTAGCGGTTGACCACACCCAGCAGCTCTTCCTGATCCTGTACACTCTGCGTACTCCGGACATCTTCAGCCAACAACCCCTCTTCTTGACCAGCCCAGACCTGGTCGCCAATGCTGCCTTCAAAAGAAGGCGAGGCAATGGCCAGTGCCGTAAAGGGCACTGCGGGAGTACCTGGGCTCCCTTGGCGAGTCTGCTGCTGCTCTCTCAGCAGATCTCGCTGGAGCATTTGCTCCATAAGCCGTTCCATTCGGCTTAGGCGGCTGCCAGTGCCGCTCTGGAGCGGTGTGGCATCTTCATCCGAATCGTCGGATACTACCGCCCGGTTCTGGCTGCAGGTACCTCCAGCTCGCTGCTCAGGCTGCACTAGCGGTGCTGGGCTCGGCTCGGTAGTTGCTGCCGCCTCTTGCCCCCCCTCCAAAGAACGTTCCTCAACGGAAGACGAACGGGGGCGAGCTGCAAATTTCTTTCCTCTGGTCTTGCTCATCTTGGGACCTAAAGCAGACCACAGAGAAAATACTCACGGCCACGGTAGAACTTACCTGTCGGCCCGACTTTTTAAATTGTAGCGGGAGCACCTTGAACTCCCGTTCGTCGCGGGTGCACTGCATGAACGCTAATGTCGCGCATGCGTGCTGGACGGGGTCTTCACGTAGTCACTCACGTGACTCCGAAATAAAATGTACTGTTTTATTTATTCGGAAAACATAATTGGCCCTGGACTGTTATCCATCCATTACTTTTAGTGCCCAGTTTAACACTGTCTTGTGTGTTTTAACACCCCCAGCAGCCAGCATTTAATGTGGTGGAAATTTATTTGTTGGGGTCGTTGCGATCCATGCATAAGCATTTTGTGCTAACTTTCTAATCGCTTATGAGTCAGTTGTGTCCTTACATTTGGCACCTTTGACAGCACTTCAAAAGTTCTTAATTGTCTGTGGGATTCTCAGCCTTGTTTTCAAATCTCTCAGCGGTTTCACTACTCACTACCCTCTCTCATCCCTGCACCCTACAGATCCCTGATTACTTGTGCTCCTCCCACACTGCCCCTTGTCACAACCCAAAGTTAACTGTTGCCTCATTGAGAGCCAGACTCTGAGCTAAATTCTGGAATTCCCTTCCTAAACCACTCTGGTTCTCCGACCAGCCTGACTGTCCCTGAATACATTTTATCTCTGTTTGTTTTGTTGTTAACGTCTCCTAGCTAACAATGATCTATTCTACATTTCCCTTGAGCAACACCCCCTTTGATGTCTCCTTCTCACACCTGACACTTCCTTATCTCTGTGTCTGCCCCTCCTGACTCTCAGTCTGAAGAAGGGTCTTGAACCGAAACTTCACCCGTTCCTTTTCTCCAGAGATGATGCCTGTCCCGCTGAGTTACTCCAGCTTTTTGTGTCTACTCTCCTTATAATGATCCGCTTGACAAGATTTTGGTTATTTCCCTTAATGTTTAATGTGGGTCAAATTTTTTAATTTGCTTACGCTCCAATGAACGGCTTTAGGGAATACTCGCTTTACTAAAGATATTATATTCATGCATGTTGTTATTGTTAATTTCTTTGAGATTTTGCAAAATCATGAAAGGCTTTTGAAAGATGTTCCTTCCTTTCCAACTGGAGACTCGTTGGCACAAAATGTTCCTTCCTTTCCAACTGGAGACTCGTTAGCACAAAATGAACATTGATAATTCAAGAGGTGGTGATTGTCCAGAATCTTAGATAATTATTGTCAACTCTGGCCAACTCTGCAGTGACTCGTAGATGAGAGACCGTTTCAGATGCCGACTCAGGCAGGTGGCGAACAGCAACTGAGTATTCCATCAGTCCTACAACGAAGATTGATTTCTTTTTGTTTATTACACATTATCTATATGCGTTGTGTTTACAGTCCCCCTCTGCTGCTGCAAGTAAGAAATCCATTGTTCCTGTTGTTGGTAAATATGACAATTAAATACTCTTGACTCTCGATTTACCTTTCTACTTCTCCCTGCAACATGTGTGTCTGAATCCACCACCTGAATCCTCTGTTGATGTGTCATACATGCCTGAGCCCACCAAAACCTCCACGTCTTCCAGCAAACCATGCTCTCTGTGAAAAACCAATCACTCAGATCGCCTTTAGATTTCACCCTCTCACCTTAAACTTGTGCCCTCTACTTCTAGGCTCCGCTGCACTGGGAAGAAAAGCTTCTATGCCCCCCATAATTTTTTCATTCATAATTTGCCCACATCAGCCACCAACATTTAGTGAGATTAAAGTCAGCCTATCCATTGTCCCCCTTGGCTTCTGCTCCATGAGTGCTGACGATGCCATTGTCTCCCTGATGGGGTCTGGCCATTGTAGGTGTGGGCTCTGCTTCTGCCCCCTCGTTCTGCTGGATGTCAGCACCTCTCACCCTCACGGGTGCCTGAGCCACCTTCACTGCTGTTGCTTGATGCAGCAAAGGACTGGTTGGTTCTCTGCTGCTCTCCCCACGATGGTACTTGAACCATAATGAACATAATAAACTAACCACATTTAGAGTCACAGAGAGATACAGTTTGGAAACAGGCCCTTCGGTTCAATTTGCCCCCACCTGACAATATGTCCCAGCTACACTAGTCCCACCTGTCAGCATTTGGTCCATATCCCTCCAAACCGGTCCTATCCATGTACCTGTCTAACTGTTTCTTAAATGTTGGGATAGTCCCTGCCTCAACTGCCTCCACTGGCAGCTTGTTCCATACATCCAGCACCCTTTAGAAACATAGAAACAGAAATAGGTGCAGGAGGAGGCTATTTGGCCCTTCGAGCCAGCACCACCATTCATTGTGATCATGGCTGATCATCCACAGTCAGTAACCTGTGCCTGCCTTCTCCCCATATCCCGTGATTCCGCTAGCCCCTAGAGGTCTATCCAACTCTCTTTTAAATTCATCCAGTGAATTGCCCTCTACTGCCTTCTGTGACAGAGAATTCCACAAATTCACAACTCTCTGGGTGAAAACGTTTTTTTCTCATCTCAGTTTTAAATGGCCTCCCCTTTATTCTTAGACTGTGGCCCCTGGTTCTGGACTCCCCTAAACATTGGGAGCATTTTTCCTGCATCTGGCTTGTCCAGTCCTTTTATAATTTTATACGTTTTTGAAAAGGTTACCCCTCAGATTCCTATTAAATCTTTCCCCCTCCACCTTAAACCTCTGCCCTCTGGTCCTCGATTCACGCACTCTGGGGTAGGTTGTATTTGTCTTTGTATTTGCCTACACATAACCCATAACCTCCATTCCCTGCCTATCCACGTGTCTTTCTAAAAGCCTCTTAAATGTTCTCACTCTCCTCAAACTCTGCATTTGAGCTGTCACGGCTTTCCTGTATTGTTAACACTCAGAATGTTGGAGACGGATTTTATAACCATTGAAACCACAATGAATACCTTTGTTGAATGCCTATGTGTAGGCAAATATGTTGTCAGGTCCTCTCATCACTTAATGGGTGCTGTTTTTGTAATGTGACCATTTTTCCAATTGGAGAATGGGAATATTTGTCCGACAAATATTCCCATTCTCCGATAACAGATAATAACAGATAAGTTCCTACGTAAGATTGGGGGCATCAATACATTTTAAAATGCCTAACATAGAAACACAGAAAATAGGTGCAGGATGAGGCCATTCGGCCCTTCGAGCCAGCACCGCCATTCATTGAGATCATGGCTGATCGTCGCCAATCAATAACCCGTGCCTGCCTTCTCCCCATATCCCTTGATTGCACTAGCCCCTAGAGCTCAATCTAACTCTCTCTTAAATCCATCCAGTGATTTGGCTTTTACAATCGCAAAAGGAAAGCCATAGAAAATAGGATGTGTTAAAAAAATTCCAAAAGCAATGACGAGGTCTGATTATTATGTGTGGAGTTCCTATAAAAACAGTGTGTAATAAACAGTTTGTTATTGTGGTTCATTTAATTCATTTTACCCAGGAGGCTGTGATTTCATAGCACTTGGAGACCTTCCATAGATGCTCTCTGTTGTAGAGTCAGACAGCACAGAGGCACTAACATATTTAAAATAAATGGGTCAATGCCTTCATTAGACAGTTGAGCAAAAATGTTTGTTATCACATCCTACGAGGCCACAAGGGCATAATTTTAAACCACTGTGTAATGCCATTCAAATCTGTGGGAATAACCCTCGGGAGAGATAAGAATAATCTGTTCAATTCTCTCCCACCCGTTTTACACTATAACACAAAACCGGAATGACCTGACTCACAGAAGACTGGGAGGGAGAGGAGGAAAAAAAACCTACATTCCCTCAGGATGTGTCATAGAACATAGAACAGAACAGTAAAGAAACAGGCCCTTTGGCCCACAATGACTGTGCCGACCATAATGAACATAATAAACTAATCACGTCTGCCTACACATGATCCATAATCTTCATTCTCTGTCTATCCACATGCCTATATAAAAGTCTCAAACTCTACTATCATATCTGCCTCCACCACCAACCCTGGCAGCTCGTTCCAGGTACCCACAACGCTCTTTTTCAAAGTGGTTCATAGTCAATTAAAGTTCATTCATTGTTCTTTATCTCTCTGCATCACCGTCTATTTCTCTCATTTCCCTTATCCCTAACCAGTCTGAAGAAGGGTCTCGAGCCGAAACGTCACCCATTCCTTCTCTCCAGAGATGCTGCCTGACCTGCTGAGATACTCCAGCTTTTTGTGTCTATCTTCAGTTTAAACCAGCATCTGCAGTTCCTTCCTACACAAAGTTCCTTTGAAGTCTAGTCCTTGTTATTTGAGGAGATTTTTCAATGCTGGGAGCTCCTTATTCTTTTGTGTTAGGCACTGTCCTCTTAGAGCTGTGATTCGAGAGGTGTTGTGCATTAAGTGCGTTCAGTGTGGCGATGGGAGAAGGGTCACTTCCTTACCTGAACAAATGTTCTGCTTACCTGGAGATTGCTGTTCATTTCCACGGCATTACAGGTTAATAATAAGGCGGAGAAGTGATAAATCATTGTGACACTTGTGGCTCCAGGGAGCCACGGGTCGTGGAACATCCCAGCGGTTTGCTTCCAGGTGGAAAACAAACAAATGCAAACAAGTCACTTGCCTACCGAGCACATGTGCGGGATAATTAAGGGGATGTGTAATGAGATGTCGGCATGTGAAACAGCAACATGCCGCTCCTGGGTGTCTGCCAACTTTTTGGCTTGTGCTTTAAAAAGAAGGTTTTATTTCGGTAAAGAAATTCAGTGTAAATGAAGAAAGGTCAGAGAGAGAGAGAGAGAGAGAGAGAGAGAGAGAGAGGTTGTGTTGCTCTCTGCTCCGGTGGCTGAGAGGATTAAAGCAACCTCTGAAGATTGTGTCGAAAGAAGAGGGACAGAGGCAGTGGGAGTTCGAAGTTTGACTGAACGTTGGACTTCGGAAACTTTCCTTTGTCGAAGGATTTCTCCATTTAGTGAGGAACTCCAGCGCTTAGTCTGCAGTGCTGTGGGAGCGGCAGTGGCTGGCGGATTGCCAATCGTACCTGGAGACTGGGAGTTGGGAAGATGTGGTGTTTGTGTCATTTCTAGCTCCACAATCCAGCTTCCATATCATTGTGCCCGGACTGGGACTTCGGGCTCAACAAACAAAAGGTACTTTTCGAAATCTGGCAGATTCCGGAGGGGCTCGAAAGGCCTCAGAAAGCCCCAAAAGCTGCACTCGGCGGTGAGGATAAGCGTGGGCGTGTTCCCTTGCTCGACTGGAGAGAACTGCTTCTGCTGCTCTTTAGACTGACTCTGAGAGCGTTTTTGTGCGAGGACTGCTGTTGTTTCGGGTGTTGTTCTGTACCCCTGTCAGGATGGCAGCGGCTAGGGCCCGGGGATCGGGGTCGGAGCTACGAAGGTGTGGCTTCGGCTGCGGCTCCGGAATCACTCGAGGAGGAGCCCTATGTCAACTTGGGGGGGCTCGAGTACGGGATCACGGTCCAAACCGGGGACCGGTGGTCCAAGGAGGAATTAGCGGAGAGTCTGTTTGATCTCTTCAAGAAGGACGAGATTGCCTCTGCTGAGGTTGGATGGGGTAAATGTCAATTCATCCTAAAGGAACAGCAGGATGTGGCCCTAGCTTTGGAGAATGGGCTTATAGTGGGGGGGATCTTTGTACCGGTGGAACTATGGGTGTCCACCGTGCGACCGGTTCTCCTGCGCAACGTTCCCACTTTCATCCGGGATCCGCTCCTTGGCCCACACCTGGCAGAGATTGGGGAGGTGCGGTCCAGGCTGACCAGGCTTAAACAGACCTGGCGCAGTAGCACTCATCTCCAAAGGAGCTATACGTTTAAGAGGCGGGTGTTCATGGAAGTAGGATTAGGGATGGGCGCGGAGGGAAGTTTTGTCATTAAGAATG